>NC_056740.1:394827545-394972545 GCF_019279795.1 Protopterus annectens | reverse complement strand
ATTATACATGTATTTTTTTTTTTTTTTTTACCTTCAACTCTATGTAACTTAGATTGTATTCGCATTGCTTTTGGAGCTTTTCTCCCCGGGCCTCCACTGAAAATGGGCACGTTCTGGCCCAGTGGACTTCCCCGGTAATCAAACTGGAAATAAATAAATAAATAAATAAATTAAATTTTTACTGTGATATTTTATTAATTTTTCTCTATATGTGCAACTGTTTCCTGCATTGAAAACGAAGCATTGTAATTTCATTCAGCCACACTGCTGTGTATTTCTGAATGACAATAAAGTTTTCTTTAACTCTTTGATTTGACATTATCTTGGTCAACCATCTTCAGTGTTTGATAACGTGATCATTGTTTCATCTGTGGTTGATAGCCCACTCATCCTTCTACTTAAAGTAGAGCCATGATCAGGGGTCATCCATTCCATTTTGTTTAGTGTACTGGTCATGTTTTCATCTGTCATGGGCAGAATCATTCTCTGTCCTTTTGTACTGTTAGAGTAAATGGTCTTCCATCTATAATGAGTAGCCTAGTCAGTCATATACCTGGAAATTGGGTTCCTATTTAAATTCATGGAGGGTAAGTGTGATCTTTGAAATAATAAAACTGTAAGTGCAATTAGGGAGAACAATATACTAAGTCTGTGATTGCTGCAAGTTGCAGAATTCCTCATTCTCCAAGATGCAGCATTCTCGGAGTTAGTGTGTATATAAAATGGGCTAACTACACCATAACAGGAACCAAAAGATAACTAAAGGTGAAATCCAAACATCAACTCAATTTGTTTTAAACAAGCAACATCTGTATTAAATTATCACTTATGACATAGGCAATCATACATTTATATAAATGAAAAAAAAAAACACATTGACATAATCCTAGCTGCAAGCATCCTTCTTTTAAACCTCATTCCTCCCATTTATTTATTTATTGTCATTTGCTAACCGAGTTGGTCAAACTGAGCCAAACGCCTATTTTCAGTGGAGACCCGAGGAGAAAAGCTCCAATTACAATTACCGACATGTCAAAAAGTAGTAATTAATACAAAGACTAAACATCACAACAGTAATATTGACAAGAAACATTTACATAAAATAAATATAAATTTCAAAAATCCAATCCAATAGCGGCAGGATAATCCCCGAGTAGGAATATTTACAAGAACCGATTGTAGATATACTGTAAAGAAGAGCAAGAATGAAAGGCAGATAAACAGAGAAAAAAACTTAAGAGTAATCAAAATTAGCATTTAGGAAGAAATCAGATAGAGATGGGTGTTGTATGTGTGTTCCCACATGCCATGCATGTGTTGTTCCCACAATTCCTATTTTTTCATATGTAATTTGATCCTACCCTTTTTTAAAGAACCCAGTTCCAGTTTTTTTTATCTCTGTTACTATATTCACTATTTCTAGTACAGTTGGTTTAGACTTTGATTTCCATTTTCTAGTAATTGATTTTTTGACAACCACCATAATTACACTCAGTAAGGCCTTACTAAGTCTAGGCGATTCTAGTTCTGTATCATAGCTCAGAAAAATCATTTCGCTAGTTACACCAATAAGCTCACCCAGTATCTCCAATTGTGTAGTCTGCAAGGAATCTTTAAAGTCTGCCAAGTCATTACGCTCCCAGAAAATATGTTCCCAATTACCTTTCTTCCCCATCACATCTCCTACATTTGCTGTCTACCTGAGGAAAAATTCTCTGGAGTCTAGTTGTGGTATAAAAATATTTATGTTAACATTTGCAATCAAAAATCCTAAATCTTCTAGATTTTGTTGCATATTTATTCTAGTTGTGGTATAAAAATATTTATGTTAACATTTTCAATGAAAAATCCTACATATTTTAGATTTTGTTGCATATTTATTTTATATATATATATATATATATATATATATATATATATATATATATATATAAATTTATTTACTTTACATTTGTTGACCGGGATAGTCCGACTGGATATATGTCCATTTTCAGTGGAGGCCAGAGGAGAAAAGCTCCAGATAACACAGACAGAACATAAGAGATATGAGTCAAACATATTTACAAGGCCTTCTAGTAGGTATTCACAATATAGACAGTGTGTAATAGTATACAAAAACAACAGGTTGCAGCAAGCTATTATGGGCAAGAGATGCGTACAATATTAATTTAAATAAGGCATTGAATAAGTAGTGGTTAATCAGGGTTACTACAGGGACAAAGCCAGTACTCTTTAAAATACTGTTTGAGGCCTTTTTTGAAGAGGCTTAAAGCAGGTTTGAGGCTAAGGTTAGATGGAAGTGAATTCCAAGTTTTACCAATGACGTTGATATATATATATATATATATATATATATATATATATATATATAATTCTTTCTTTGTGAATTGCTTATCCAGTCTCTGTTCCCAAACCTTCTAAACTCAATTTTGATCACAGGAAAATAGCTCATACTATCAGCGACTTCAGTAACAACACTTGATTAACGCATGAGCACAAGTTTCAAAGTTGGCAGTCTTAAACACGGGTTATCAATTAGGAATATTTATTGACTTTGTTTACTGGTTAAATCCAATTGGGCAAAGCCCCTTTTCAATGAAGGCCTAGGGAGAAAAGCTCCACACTGCACACATTTGAATGTGCTACCTGTAAAAATATAGACTAACACTAAGGATTATATAGGATTATATAACTTAACAGGTAATTACCTGGCTACATACACTACATTTATAACCATCTTCATCCTATAATTACTTTACTGTCTCTTAATCAATATTTATTTATAGCTGATTTCAACTGCAAATCATTAGACTCTTAGAGACTTGATATTAACTAACATTTTACTATATTCTTGTTTTAACTGTCATAGCGTTACTATTCTGTGTATGTACATTTATAATTTTTTATTAACTGTTTTATCTTTACTATTCTATGTATGTATATTTATTATGTAAATCTTGTATAACTGACTTCTGTTCATTTGTAAAATGAAACATTTCTCCCTGGGCCTCCACTGAAAATGGGACCTGTGCCCAGTCAAACTTTCCCGGTAAACAAAAGCAATAAATAAAATAAATAAATATAGTATTTACAGTTTGTTATGTAGCATATAACACTCGCCCATCAGTGGAACATTCAGAGTTATTTAACAGTGTATGTACATAATACCACTGTAATATTTGCACACATACAGCAGATAAGGCATGTGCAAATTTTATGATGTGCATACAAATAACACTGCTGCCACGTCTGACTCTGTTAGTACAAATAACAGGCTTCCAAACCCTTATAATAACAACCACAACCTCACCAACTAGTCTTTACTTATCCACATCCAGCAACACTCCAGACTTTCTTTGCATATCCCCAGAACTAAACTCAGTGACTCGTTTGATCTTTTCACTTGCGGGTACATAAAATATAAATTCATAGCTCTAAAAGTGACCATCAAATATAAAACTAAGTGGTCTTACCCTCTCTAATTCTCAGGAACTAAACTTGAGTTAAATGGTGATCTATACCCAAATCACAGCCTTACTTTAAACCAACAAATTACACCCACCCCCTCGACCCCACTGCACAACTCTGCACCCTCCTATGGCCCTTAATTACAAGTTCAAACGTATTCTATCTAAAACAGAATACCTGGCTCCCAAACAAAATAGATGACCTGGAAAATAGGCAAAGGTTATGTATCATAAGGATCTTTAGTCTTCCTGAAAAAAAACTGAAGGTGAGGACTTTATTTCCTTATTGAACACTTAGATTTCTAAAATATTAAATTTATAGGAAGGTCTGTCATATGCTCTTGAAAGAGGTCATAGAGATGTAGGCAAACCTATTCCTTCTTCTCCAACTTCACCTCCAAGATATATTGTTGTAAACTTTCTGTCGTACATAGACAAGAAATGAATACTTAAAACAGTGTTGAGGAAAGCTCCCTTGAAATATAGACAAAATCCATTCAGATTTGCTAATGTCTCTTCCGCTAAAATAATAGAGCTGAGAAGGATCTGCTGGCCCCTTGTGAAAATTCTCAAACAAAATGGCATTCAATCCTAGATTCTTTTCCCATCAAAAATAAAAATGCATTTATCCAATGGAATAAGAATTTTTAATAATTTGAAAGAAGCCTCTGTATTTGTCAAAAATAATAATCTTATACCTGCAACAGAAGACATGGATTGGTCATCTCTCACTTTGAAGAGAACCTTGGACAAAATCCCATGATTCGAAGAAAAAGAAACAAAAAACTGATCTAATCACAACTAATACCAACAAAGCTTTAAAACCTTCAGCTGCAAAATAACTTCTTATTCTTTTATGAATGGTTATGTCTACTTGAACTAATAACTACATTTTGTTTCCTGTTCCAGATGGGATATTTAAATGTAAAACAGCAAAAACTGCTGAGACAGCAATAATTCCAGTGATGTCAAGTAAATCAATGAGAAAACAAGAAAAAAACACTGAGAAACACATAAAGCTCAGTAAACACACAGTTTATTCTGTTGCTAGTAAAAACACAAGAACAGAAAAAAAACAAAAAACAAATAGGCAGTCTGTGCTTGACTGTATTCTTACCTGCAAAAGCAATAGTATAAACTCTTCTGGATGCTTATTTGACAGTTTTAGTGACATCTCCTGGCATTTGTACTGAGACAATGGTTAAACTTAAATTAGTTAGTAATATTCAACCAGATACACAACTTGACTAACTTTAGCAGACACGTTCTTCTCCCCCTTTAGCTCTGTAACTGTAATACACTAAAACACATTGCCATTATATGATCTCAAACTTCAACAACACTTTTCCTAATATACTAAATGACATGGCATGGCATCAATTACATAGAAAAGGGTCAGATCAACCCCAGTACCCTGGCAAGTCAAGGAAACTAAAGCAACTATTAGACTGAGAGGCAATGCTTAGAAACATTGGTATACAAACAAAACTCAAGAGACTTTCCAAAATTTCAGACAAATTAGAAAAGTGTCTAAAACAGATTAAAGTAACAAAATGTCATATTATATAAAGCTCCAACAGAAACACAAAAATAACCCCAAATTATTTTGTTCAACTACCAAAAAACTTTTCTAACCTGGCCAATTTACCACACCCAACTCGCAACCAGTAACAACAAGGTAACAACAAGGTTAGCGTCCCATTCAAGTTGAATTCATACTTTACAAACATTATTCTTTCTGTAATCAAAGAAAACACCTATATCCTCCTCTGTGCACCAACTCCATCAAACAACAACAATAACATAAGAGTTTCACTTTTCAACTTGTAGAAATCACCACAATTAGAAAAAATGGTGCATAATCTAAAACTGACAGCGTTAGCTGCAAATAAACTTCCCCATGAGTATCTATAACTATCAGCACATTCTCCAGCACTTACCATCTCTGTATTAATAAACGGTTCAATAGAAAACCATGTCCAAGCCATCTGGAAAATGTCATACATTATTCTGTTGCACAGAGATGACATCTGTATTGATTTCCCAAATTACAGACCCCACTGCAATGTTATCACTACTATCAAAAACTTTAGAAAGACATATCAACACCCAGCTTATGAACTTCTTAACAAAAAAGTCACCTATCCAAAACACAACATGGTTTCTATCTCAGCTGTAGTATAACTTCTGCCCTCCTTAGCTTCACCATTATCATAAATCAAAATAGAAATGAAGGTGAACTAGTGTCATCTCTCTCATCTCTCTTCATTGATGTTTCAAAAGCCATCTATACAGTCTCCCACCAAAAAACTCCTTCTAGAACTCCCATTACTTAGACTGAGACAATCTTCCTTGTCCTGGTGATACCGATTTCTGCCCAATAGACAAATTATCATATCATACCAAAAACTTTTACTATTTCTCCCAGTCACTGTTGGAGTCCTGCAAAGATCAATACTGACTCCGCTCCTAGTCAATAACTCCACAAACAATGTTCATACTAAAAACAAATTTGCCATCACCGTGCAATAGGTAGACAATTCTATGCTTTCCCAAAACTTCAAAAAATCACCCAGCTTTCCTTCTAAGCTATATAGTTTTGGCTAGGTAATACCCACTTACTCCTAAACCCAAATAAAATAAAATGAACACTCTTTACTTCTAAGAAATGTAATAATTTTAAACATACCTTCCACATATTCTCAGCCAACAATAATACTGAAGTGGTTCCTCAGACTAAGTTACTGGGAGTAATAATCGATGACCAACTAAAATTCAACCAGTGCATCCATCAAGCCATCAAAAAACACACATAAAACTTGGATACATCTCCAGGGTTAAGCAATATCTCACAGATAATGCCAGAAAATCCATTGCCAGATCATGGCTACTCCCATCTCTGCTCTATGCATCTTGTCTTCTTACTAATCTTAACCAAACTCAGAAAATAAAATTAGAAGCTTGCTCCAATGAAGTAATTAAATTTACCGCAAACTCCCCATATAAAAACCATCATTGCTCAACCTTAAGAGAGCTAAACTGCCTAGAATTACACAATTCATTATCCTAGTCCCAGTTAGTCCTAACACACAAACTTATCTATATACCAGAAATGCCCTGCACTCCAAAATATAATGCACAACTACTGCATAACTAATCTAGTACCAAAACCCTGCACTCCAAAATATAACTGCAAAACTACTCCTGTAGCAAAACCCTGCACTTTAGCAACAAACCCTTTCTGTTTACCATCAAGTCAACCAACAAGGCTCTGGGACTCCTTATGCACCAGTTTAATCTCATAATTATAGATTTTTATCCCTCTCACACTCAAACTGATGAACAAGTTAATATGTTTCAAAACCAGCTTCAACAGTATCTAAACAACACCTAGCTTTGTACACGTTCCACACCTGGATAAGCTAACATAAATAATTAACACAACTGCATGGCTGCTTAACTCAAAATATCCTTGAACGGCCATGTATGTATGAATATTTCTATCACTCTCCTTTACTGTCTTGCTAGCATTTACTTTATATTCCCCTTTATTCACTATCCAGCTATTTATTTTTCCATCCTTTACATCCCCCAGCCACTTTTTTCGGTTTGAATAACTATCCTCCCATGGGGATTACACTTCCAGTGTACTGCAATTTGCTCCTTTTTCTTAAACTAGTTTTCATTTGATAAATTCTTTTAATTCCTAGGAACAAATTGCTTTTCCACTCTTACCACATGTTGTTGTTGTGTCCTTCGACTTTTCTCAGTTAAGGGTCGCCACAGCGGAACTCCGGTCCGCTAATGATTGGCAGCAGATTTTTACGTGCCGAGTTGCCAGCCCTGACGCACAACCTTCCAATGAAGATACGCCCATTCACGCATGTCTCCACACAGAAGATGCTCTAGCTGAGAATCGAACAGGACAATGTCTTACTGTGAGGCAACAACGCTACTGCAGCACCACCAACAATATTCATACCTATCAGTTAGTGCATTTCAGCTGCATAAACTTAATTTATATTATGTGAAACAGTTCTAAAATCTAGGGTAAAGTTTCACGTACGGATATTTGCTGTTAACTGTACTACTGTACAAATGGATAATCTGTTTTAAGAATATGTTAAACATCTCTGTTTGTAATCTAAAAGTTATGTAAATATTAATTTTATGTGAAACATTTCTGTATTTTATGTTATAACTGTATGTAAAGATATTGACCCCTGTGTTGCTCTTCTTCTTACATCTTCTCTGAAAATGGGCTTTCCTGCCTAGCTGGACTTCCCTGGTCAACAAAAACAAATAAATAACAAATAAATAAATTATGCAATCAGTTTCACTTGAGACTTGTAACCAGGAGAGTACTATAGCAAAGGTTTGAGAATTTAGTGATGCTTGTTTGATTTGACTGCATGATGGGGTTGTTAAAAGTGCAAGAGTATTTTCTTGAGAGGTGCATGTTTAAAGAGACTTTAAATTATAGATAACATGAGATATTTCTGATATCTGCTGGAGTTGCATTATAGTTTAACAAGATACAGAGTGTAGTCAGCTAGCATTATGACTTTAAGATTTTTTGAGTGAGCATTAGGTGTTGAATTATTGAGTGCAGTTCTTTGAGGAGAGGTGTGCCAGTTTAATAACTTGCTGGTGGCAGGCATCTGTGTGGGATGAGGAGGATGTTATGGCCAACCTTAATATGAAAAATGGCTAATTAATTAAATATCTCTGGATGTTTAAAGACCATGTCTAAGGCACCAAAACAAAGTTTTATTTTTTTACATAAAAAAGTGTTCACATGTATTCTTATAAGTGCACTCTTTTATGTAAAAATAAAACTTTGTTTCAAGCCACTTTTCAGTTAGTTAATATTTAAAAAAGCTTCCGATCATGGAAGTGTAAACTAGTCATGTCGTATTTACATTATTAATATAGTGGGAGAAGGCCTATACGTCACTTTCAGGGCATGTATAATTAGAGTGAGTTACCTTACGTAAATGCTTGTGAAACAATTATTTGATTGCTAACTTGTTAAATTAACAGTCTGGCAAAAAATAAATAAATAAATGATCTTCGTCAAACCTATGCATACACTCTATGCAGAACTCATAATTTGGGGTCTGGTCTTCATCACCTGCAAACATGAAAACAGGATGTATTACAGCACCAGAAAGATTGCTTCTAGTCAATATATAATGAATTGTATATACAGCAACAACAAGGTGAATAAATAGTGAATATTACATGTTATCTAGCTATGACATAAAATACAACATCACATTTAGTGCTTTCAGTCATTGCTGTGTCAATCTGTATACTGCACACACAAGAGGATTACTGTAGACAAGCCATATTCAAGCCTGCGTTCAGACTACAGACCTAGACCCTTCCTGCCTGGCTAACCAGCCTTGGCTGTAATTGCATAGATTTTTGAGAGTTAAACAACTTACTTCTGTGAATATGCAGGGAAGAATTACACACAATAAAATGTGAAGTTGTGTTTGTATACTACATGACAAGTAAAAGAAAAGTACAAGGGCTGCCATTTGCTGTATTTTTTTAATGTATTTAATTTTTTTTTTTTAACATTTGTTAACCGGGAAAGTCCAACTTGGAACGAAGCCATTTGAACAACAAAACTATGCAATTGTGATTGCACATCATCACATTGTTCACAGCACTTTAGAGTTATAACTGTAATAATTTACAATACAATGTTAGACTGCACTTGAAACACATAAGTAGGCATTAAAGGAATTACTGTTCATCTGTGGATTTAATACATGCATGTGTAATTTAGGTAGGAGGGTAGTCAATGAAAACAAACAATGGATTATAACATAGTGTTGTACAATTCAAACTGTATAGGTAACATATGTATGTATTAGCCAGCATTTACACATATTATTAACAGAAGAATGATCTATAAACTTTGTGTATAACAGGGATATCCTTAGCCATCAGCAGACTAAGCACTGTAGGAATTCGTGGACCACGGACATGCTAGATGCGTCAAAATCTGTACTGCATAACTTACCAACCAAATACAAATTCCCCACATCTGCTGTTTAATAGGAAATGCCAAACTGCAAAGATATTATTCACAACAGGCTATACTGAGATTCAAACACACACTTATTCATCAAGCATTAACATTGTCCTATTGCTTAACCATTTGAGACAAACAAACAATAGACATCACACTCCTGTTAATGTTGTAAAACTCTATGAAATAATGATGGAATATGTATTTCGTCACCTTATAAGATTAACGTGTGTCAGCACACTGAGTTTAACTATTGTAGTTTGCAAAACAAAACATTAGAAGGTAATTTTGATAAAGAATAAGCTGGTAATGACATTAGTGCACAATCAGATGATTCAGTAGGTAATGACATTAGTGCACAATCACGTGATTCAATAGGTAATGACATTAGTGCACAATCACATGATTCAATAGGTAATGACATTAGTGCACAATCACGTGATTCAATAGGTAATGACATTAGTGCACAATCATGTGATTCAATAGATAATGACATTAGTGCACAATCGTGATTCAATAGGTAATGACATTAATGCACAATTATGTGATTCGATAGGTAATGACATTAGTACACAATCGTGATTCAGTAGGTAATGACATTAGTACACAATCATGTGATTCAATAGGTAATGACATTAGTGCACAATCATGTGATTTAATAGTTACTGACATTAGTGCACAATCACATGATTCAATAGATAATGACATTAGTGCACAATCACGTGATTCAATAGATAATGACATTAGTGCACAATCACGTGATTCAATAGGTAATGACATTAATGCATAATTATGTGATTCAATAGTTACTGACATTAGTGCACAATCACGTGATTCAATAGGTAATGACATTAGTGCACAATCATGTGATTCAATAGATAATGACATTAGTGCACAATCGTGATTCAATAGGTAATGACATTAATGCACAATTATGTGATTCGATAGGTAATGACATTAGTACACAATCGTGATTCAGTAGGTAATGACATTAGTACACAATCATGTGATTCAATAGGTAATGACATTAGTGCACAATCATGTGATTCAATAGTTACTGACATTAGTGCACAATCACATGATTCAATAGGTAATGACATTAGTGCACAATCACGTGATTCAATAGGTAATGACATTAGTGCACAATCGTGATTCAATAGATAATGACATTAGTGCACACTCGTGATTCAATAGGTAATGACATTAATGCATAATTATGTGATTCAATAGGTAATGACATTAGTGCACAATCATGTGATTCAATAGGTAATGACATTAGTGCACAATCATGTGATTCAATAGGTAATGACATTAGTGCACAATCATGTGATTCAATAGTTACTGACATTAGTGCACAATCATGTGATTCAATAGGTAATGACATTAGTACACAATCATGTGATTCAATAGGTAATGACATTAGTGCACAATCATGTGAGTCAATACCACCATTTCCCACATACAATGGTAAATCTACAGCCATAAAACAGAATAAGGATTACAGATCCACACTTCTTGTACTTACATTGTGTTTACCAAACTTAAAACATGTTTCAGCCACGCTGACCTGCACTGGTCTTACATTCATGAAACTGAATAGAGCAAACATGGATTTTAAAATAATTTTGTAATTCGTTTAATATAGTCCTTACTAATGTATGTATTAATTAAGCAGTAATCCATGAAGCCCAAGTAGTTAAACAAAGCCACCCATGGGTAAATCCTGATATACTCACACCCAGGAGTGGGTTATTGCTATTATACAATCACATTATTTAAGAAGGATATTGCTTATGTTTCTTAAATAATGTATTTCTTTAAGGGTGCTGAAGTGCTCCTATGCATTTATCCTTCTTTGCTGAGGTACTGCGCATGCATATGAGACTTGTGTCCCTACGCTTGCATACTATGTCAGTGCAGTGCAGAAGAAGCATTGGAGAAGAGAATCTCTGCTATTGTTATTTTTTTTTCTATCAACAGTTTATGATGGACAGAGCATAGAAATAAAAAGAAAATCGGGTGCATTTCTGTTTCTTTGTTTTGATAACGTACCTGATTTTTCTTTTATTTTGTGCTGTCCCTCAGCATATTCCAATATAAAGTCTGGCTGCACAATGGTACTTCAGTGGCCGCACTTTATTCTATTGGTATATGCTTGATTTATAATGGTCATGCTGACTGGACTGTCCAATCAGCATGCTCATTTCTGAATACAAATGAGCCATTATTTTATAATCTGTATTTGTACATAGAGAACTGTACTGTATGATGTTTCTAGAAGTTTTGAGGATAACCGAGAAGTCTGTAGTCATCCATGGCCTAAGTAGTATAGGTGTCAGTGAACCATGGCCATGCTAGATGTGTACAAATCTGTATTGCATAAGTTATCAAACAGCCATAGGTCTTGCATATCTGACGTGAATTATTATATAAGTAACCACCAATATTTTCAAAATAGGTTACAGTGGGATTTTAACCCACACCTAGGAGGACAGTAGTCACTTTGCCATATTGCTTCACCATTTGAGCTAAAGGACATCACAGTTCATTACTGATTATAAAAGCAGATATTATCAAATATCAAAAATACTTATATGTATGAAGTCTGAATGAATATTCAGTCATAATCAACAGTCCTGCGTAATGTGTACATTGGTCCAGTATTGTTGTGGCTAACCTCAGAATGTGTTGATAAATTAATGGTAACTTTAATGCGTGGAACTTAAATTCCTGCATTTGCATTACTGTTATCACTGCAGATAGCCATAGAATACACTTGAAACAGATATGTTTACTAAATGCATATCTGATAATGTAGATGTTAAGATACAGATTATGTAGCTTACTGAAGGCATCAACTGGCCGGAGTCAAACCTCTGTGACCCACTCATAAAGATCCCCTGCATCCCTCTGATGTAGGTCATGATAAAGGTGGTGAACTTGTGCGCTAGTCTGGTAGATCCCAGTCTGTCTGTGGGGCTTCCTCACAATCTGGTTTTATCTATTTATATATGTATATGTATATGTATATCTATATCTATATATCGATCCATCCACAGCCCTGCTACAGCTGTTCTTCCATACCACACAATCACATGCACAGTCAGACCCTCAGACCTATGGCCAATTTAGAGTGTCCAGTCCACTTACTGCATGTGTTTGGAACTGGGAGGAAATCGGAGCAGCTGGAGGAAACCCACATGAACACAGGGAGAGCAAACATACTCTGCAAAGAAAGCACCCCAGCCGAGAATGAAACTGGAAAATCTCCTGCTGTGAGGCTACAATGCTATCCACTGTGCCACTGTGCTGCCCAAAATATATATATGTATATATACATATAAATATAATGGGTCTACCTGTTATTATCAAAAACCCACTTCACCGAAATTCAAAACACCGGGATGACTTCGCTGACTTACTTTCAAAAACTCTCAGATCACTGGAATTTTACTCCAGGGAAGGAACCACTTGGCCACCACAACTTAATAAAGAAACCAAAGAAAATCAAACCCAACCAACTGAGGGGCTGTGCACCCCCATCCCCCAACTAAATATACCAACTGTGAGATCACTCTACAGTGGGGAAAAGGGCAAAGTTCACCATGGTGGTCAAGTGGTTCCTTTCCCGGAGTAAAATTCCTGTGATCCGAGAGTTCATGAAAGTAAGTGTTCTGTGAAGTTGTCCTGGTTTTTGAAGTTCGGTGAAGTGGGTTTTCGATAATAACAGGTAGACCCAAATGCAAAAAAAATATATATATATATATATATATATATATATATATATATGTGTGTGTGTGTGTGTGTGTGTGTGTGTGTGTGTATGTGTATAATCTCTAAGTTCCTGGAGCATGTGTGCATCTTCTGTTCATGTCCAGTATTGACAGTGTGTAGATGGGTGGTCTCCTTCTCAATCTAGTTCAGCACCTGAACACACCAGAGCCTCCTCTCAGTCAACATCCTCACTCTTGTAGTTGAAAGTTGTTAAAAAAACACTTTCCAAAAATTCTTACTGAGGTCCCACTCAGTTTGCATGTAGAAATGGTATGAGCCGTAACTGTATAAAGATTACATTTTAAAGCTGGTATATCTAGGATAGTATCAGACTATTGGAGGGCATCGGGCACATGTTACAGTTATTCCCATTTTATTTATTTATTTAACATTTGTTGACTGAGAAAGTCCAACTAGGACAGAGCCTATTTTCAGCAGAGGCACAGGGAGAAACACTCCAGAAGCATGTCTTTGGAAACCAGAGTACCTGGAGGAAGCCCATGCAAACACAGGGGGGACATGCAGCCTCCACACAGAGAACACCCCAGCCGAGAATCAAACCAGAGAACTTCTTGCTTTGAGGTGGCAATGTTAACCACTACACCACTGCTCCACCCATAATGATACATAATGGGTAGTTGCACTGAGCACATTGCCTTGGCCAATATATTGGTTAATGGAGTTATGATAACTTATGTGAATGTTTGGAAATGGGATTCCAAAACATTGAATGTTAATGAACTTAATTTATTATGTATTGTGCAAATAGTACTTAAAAGTTGTGTGCACATAGATAAACTCACTGTATGGTATAAGTGATTTACAGCTAGCTTGAAAGGGTAAACTGTCACCTGCTGGCTTTGCTGTGGTGGAGTAGGTTGCTCTTATCACATGTGTGCTGTCATTATTCTGTACAAATCAAATGATACATTTTCATGCATTTGTTTAATTGTCCACATTACAATTTGTCTGTTTCATAAAGGATGGGAGTAGAATTAAACAATATGGATACAGATGAGTAAATGTCCATCAGTGACAAGGAGATTTTCCCCATATAGAGTTGTATGGATAAAAAAGAAACATCCCTGGTGATCTACAGATACAGATGGAATTATAATATATCTGTAATTATTTCTGAATAACCTGTAATGTATGTGGTATGGTTAAACAAATCGACAACATGAGAGGATTTCTGTAAATCATATGTTCAGTGATTAATTTATGGATACTCTCTAATGCTTAGTAATACAGTAGTAGTTATGAGCACATTTTATATGATAGAGGCAACATGAGGATGGCTTTGAATGTTCCCTGCTGCTTGTGTTGATTTGTAGCCACAGCTAAATAATAGTTTATTTTAATATGCTGACTTTTTTCTTCATTGTTTCTATATAAATTCCAGTATGTGTGTTCTGTACCATATAATGACAATAAAATTTTTATGACATGTCACTGACTGCTGTAGTATATCAGGTGTATCCTACATTCTTGGGGTACACATGCTCTTCTTTTTGGATGCGCATGTAACTGTGGCAACACCATTGATAGACTACTGGGTTTGTGTAATGTTGGTTAAGCTTTGGTCACTTACTTGTTGCAATATTCACTGACATGGGTACAAACCTCACCTCTGCACATATAACCGATACAAAATTGTTACATGGATTGGTAGATGAATTGATGTTGTTAGTCCATGTGGATTACATATTCAGACGTGTTTTTCATTCAGATTATCTGTACTTAACAATATTATACATGGCATAGACTGTTTTTCACAGCTACGCATTGCAAATGAAAGGCAGGCAATTCAATTGACATATGCTTTTAACATTATCATGTCAATATGTGAGCCCTTATATAAAGTCTAAATGTGCATGTCTTGTGTCTTCCAGATGTCAATCAGAAATAGGGGAGGCAATTTCTCACACAGAGAGATTGAAATAATAATTGAGGCTCTGCATCAGCATAGCCACAACCTTCTTTCACAGACGGGCAATACTGTCTGGAGGAATCAAGAGTGGACAGACCTTACAAAAATGACCAATGCTGTGGATGGTCACAATAGATCTAGGGAGGCCTATTGGCAATGTTGCTCTGACATGATCATCCATGCAGCCAACAGACTCTGATATTATCATAAGGTGAGGAACACCACTGGAGATGTACCACCCTTGCCTCCGCCAGATAAGATAACAATGTTGCTGGCCTCACATCATACCAACAATCAGGATTATCAGACACCTGGGGGAGGTATTGAAACAGGTGTTCTAGGAGGTACAGATATGTCCTACATTCACAAACACTGCAGTATACATAATTTCCCATTAAAAAACATTAAATCACATTTAGTACCGTATTGTTACATTTATGTTCCAGCAGCAGAACTACACTGTGAACATGAAAACACACCTGATGTGGATACACAAGTGTTACAGCTTGTTATCCTACCAACACAGTACATACATAACACTGTCTCAGCAGCATATGCGATGCTGTGTTTTTCAGTTGCATAGGTCCCTCAATACCTCCACAGCAGCAACATGTCACGTAAGTGTCTCCATATACTGTTAGTGTGATCCACAGTTGTTATGTGCCTCTGCCTCCTGTCATGACTGTGGACCAGGAGCATACTCACTTGCAGATGTTTGTGTGCCATTTTAACCTACAGATACGACATTACAAGATATGGGCTGGAAGGTGCACATACAGACAGACCAGGTAAGGTTGTTCATCTGGTTGATATTATGCAGCATTTATTAACAGATCTGTGATCTAGGATGTTGATGTTGCCTTGTTCCCTATACAGGTACATCTGGCCAACAAGTTCACCATTTGTTACATACGTGTCTCCATAGCCTGTTAGTGTGATTCATAGTTGTTATGTACCTCTGCCTCCTGTTATGACTATAAAACATACTCACTTGTTTGTGTGCCTTGTTATACTACAGGATCCAAATTATGATGGACGATGCACTCACCAAACAACTTGGTAAGGCAGTGTATGTGTTTGTTGCCTTTCACTATTGATAATGACATTTGCACCCTTCATGACTACTGTAGTTTTCTTCACCTGCCTCAAACACCTGCAATCTGCACATCATCCTTGCCCATCAGGTATGTGTCTATATTAGATCTTGTGTGTTATACCGCAGGTGGGATGTTACATGATGCCTGGTATGTGCTTAATGATGATGTTGCAGGTGGGATGTTACATAATGCCTGGTATGTGCTTAATGATGATGTTTCTATGTCTATCTTTTTATAGGACCATGGCATTCCAACTCTCACCTCCAGTGGGGAAGCCACAGGAGGACTATGTTAGGTAGGTTTTAGTATTTGTACTAACCACATCTGTAATATTTGTTTGCTATGTAACTTAAATGTCATATCTCTGTTATATAGGGCAACTGAACCATCTGCAACATCTTGATAAGTCCATATCATCATTGCAATTGTAGTCATATATATCTGTCCCATATATTAGTGATATTCTGAATCACTTGATTTCTGTGAAGGTGTGTGTCATGTGTCTCTTCTTGTAGCATCTCCATTGCTTGCCTCCTCAAGGAGCTCGTCCACTAACTCTAAAGTGGGATGTGATATGCCTAATTATGATATAGTAAGGCCTGAGGCACACAGGCCACTGCATTGGGTTCATTGTCTGGACTAGAAGGGGACAACCATGTGGATCATAGTAGAGACTCCAATATGGGGGATAATATGGCCAGACATTCTAATGTGGGGACATCAGATGACAGACATGATGATGCCCTTGACCCACAGTCCCATGTAGAGTCTGGTAATGATGGTGACTCTTCCCCATGATAAACCAATACTTTCCATCAGGCTACATGTGAGTGTGTAGCTAATGTGCATAGATATGTGTCAGAGGGTATCCACCTACTATTAGAGGCACATGAATGTTTATAAGGACATCATGGCTCTGATCTGTGTGTACTTGCCCATGCCACCAATCATGGGCACACCAGCTGCATGTGCTACATAAAGGTCAGGAGTGCAGCCATGGAGATGTCATGGCAACACTGGCTGCACAGCGTGATAGTGTGTTATCTGTTGCACACTCTGTTGAATACCTTGCAGCACAATGTGACAGTGTGTGCACACTCCATGGAATGCCTTGTGGCACAGCGCGACAGTATGTTGCACACTATGTTGCATGCCTTGCAGCACAGCATGAAAGTATATTGCACACTCCATTGAATGCCTTGTGGCACAGCATGACAGTGTGTTGCACACTCTGTTGAATGCCTTGTGACACAGCGTGACAGTTTGTTGCACACTTCATTGAATGTCTTGCAGCAAAGTGTGACAGTGTGTTGCACACTCCATTAAATGCCTTGTGACACAGTGTGACAGTGTGTTGCACACTACATTGAATGCCTTGCGGCACAGTGTGACAGTGTGTTGCACACTCCGTTGAATGCCTTGCAGCACAGCATGATAATGTGTTGCACACTCTGTTGCATGCCTTGTTACAGTGTTGCTGAAGCAGTGCCATAGAACTAACTGGCACATTATGTGGCCCAACTGTACTGATCAAATTACCTTCAGTGGGAAGAGGCTGACTCCCTGCTCATTAGACCCAAGCATGGCCCGCAGACATCAATGTCTGTGCTGCAACATGCTTTCACATCTTCTGTCTATCACTCAGTTATGAGCCCAGCAGTCACGTCCAGACTATTACATCACAGTACTGCTCCTATCCACACTGTGTCCCAAAATATTAGTGTCACCACATCCAGCTCCTGGGTACAGCACCATGCATTGAGTGTTTCCATGCATGGCAGGGGCAACCAGGACTGCAGTGTGAGCCATCAGAGAGGGTGCCTTAGACTGCATTGCAGTAATACTTACCGTTGATTCAATGTGTGTCTTGTGTCATTCTGACACTGTGGCAGTGATGACCACTGTGCTGACCACTGACTAATAAATCTGTAGGTGGTTGCTCAGCTGTCTGATGCCACAGGGTTTTTGTGATTATTTATCTGATGTGGGTGTTTAGCTTCAATTTGTCATATGTAGTATTTGTTTGTCATTAGTATATATTAGTACAGATATTGATGACATTAATGTTCTATATGACTTCATGTTTCCATGTTTCCATCACCTGCTAGTTGACATACAGCACATATTTACATGGTTAACAGAATGTCATTTTCCATCTTGCATTGATTGCTACATTATAGTCTTCCTTGTTGTCTGCCATTCCTGCATGCACAAGTATGCCTCTGTATGCATACCTGTGTCACCTATGGCATTTTATATGGTAATGCACATGCCTCACCATCAGCACATACTGCATTTTTATGTACCTGTTTGCTGACATTTAATTCCCATGTGTGCCTTCCCATATCTGAGTAATTCTGTACGCGCGCGCTCGCACACACACACACACACACACACACACACACACACACACACACACACACACACACACACACACACACACACACATGCGCACACACACACACACACACACACACACCACACAAATAATAAAGAATAACTTATTAACATGGAAGACGGCCCCACAGATACATTTTTAAACAACATATCAATGTGGAATGATCAGAAACTTTTCTAACATCAAAATATTTGAGTGCTTTCATTCATTAATGTTTTAAGCTGAACTTCATCAAAATAATTATCTAGATTTCTCTAGTCAGCATCCCAACTTCATGAAGAGAAACATAGTAAAAGGTCATAGTAAAAGGGCAATTCGTTCAGCTGAGCCGAATGGTCAGTGATGACAGTACATTTTTTAAGAATGCCTATTTTTAAAGAAACTTTTTATTGATAAACATTACCCAGAGGATTTAGTTGTTAGCTACCTAGAAGACATTTCTGAAAACAGATATACTAAGCACCCACCCATTTTAAAAAGCAGGTGCAGCAATAAAATAGATTCTAACCCAAAGATAACACCAAGTTCCCGCTTCCGATTTCTTTAGGTTCAGAAATTGTAAGAAATATTGTGACAAAAAATGGGGGGATTATTAACAGTAGTCATGAACTTGTTAAAGCCCTTGGGACCACCCCTTCTTTTTTCATAGAAAACAACCCCGGTCCCAGAAGAACTTGTTTGAAATAAACTCCACACCAAAGGATGTTAACACCACCAAACCACCAGGCATGTTTGATTGTGGTAAATGTGTATTCCGTCAACACACAACCAAGGGAAATTAATTCACTTTGAAACATACCACTTAATTTTACTATCCATTTCCAGGAGCATTTCGATTGCAACTCCACCAAGGTATGTTCTTACGCTGAAGATTTCTATGTGGGAAAAACCACAAGAAGATTGAGCAATCGAATTAAAGAACATTGTCAAGCTTTAAGGAAAGGGGATTGCAAAAATGCTTTGGCATGTTAAAGCTAGCCCTCAATGTCACAATTTACATTTTTAATATTAAAAAACGTTTACGAGCTCAAATGGCACATCAAATTCCGGGTGGACATGCCTCCTGGTCTTAATGGACAATTGAATAACAAAAGCTATCTTTACTGGATTAGCTAACTCGTGATGTCAGTGCTCTGTGATTTGAATATGTTATGTTCAAGTAACACGTTGCAGTTATTTCTCATGATACTCAGCTTAAAATATTAATGAACGAAATAGTTCATATATTTTGATGTTAGAAAAGTTTCCAATCTTTCCACATTAAAGTATGTGGTTTTAAAATATATCTATGACCCAGTCTTCCATGTTAATAGGTTATTCTCTATTATTTTGTATGGCTGAAAAGTGATTAACCTTTGAATAGTATTCTGTTTATATATATATATATATATATATATATATATATATATATATATATACACACACACACACACACACACACACACACACACACACACACACACATACACACATACACACACTCACTCACACACACACACACACACACACACACACACACACACACACACACACACACACACACACACACACACACACACACACACGTTGCTGTAGCTCCAACATTGATACATGCTCCATGTATGTTATGTAGTTATTTAAGCTTTGCATTATTGCACATATTATTACCTAAAAGTAAGTCGTGTTACAGCAGTAACCTATGCATTGCAGTGTTGTCTTCTGTTCTTATTCTATATCAGCCATGGGATGTGAGGCTTGTTTGTGTTTATTTTCTTTTTGGCTTGTTCTTGAAATGTTTGTAGCTACTCATGCTGCTTTAGGAGTTTTACTGTGTTGTAACACATTGTTACACATCTCAAATGTTATGTTTGATGCATCAGTGTTAGTGTACTGTCCTTGTTTTGGGGTATGATTGTACTAATACAGTCTCATACACTTTACAGGCTTATGTTTCTTGATTTAGTGGCAATTGTTTGTGTAACATTCCATGCTATTTATCTGTGATTATATCCTTCCTGTCCAATGATACCTTCTGTTGTGCACACCACCTGCATCCCACACATTTGCTTGTGTGGTCCTCTTTGGTAATATACTTTGCAGAGATACTTCCTGCGTTGATGTTTCCTATGAACGTTGTGTATATGTCCTTACTGGTATACCGTATACTTCCATTATGTGTGATGTTCAATGTTGACAAATAATAGTTTCTTTCCATTATTCGTGTTCTGTGCTGCTGTTGTGGGGCAACACATGAACATCACTGTTTAGTCTGGTACATTTGTGTGTGTGGTTTGTCATGACTCAAAGGTGGGTGTCTGACACTGTCATTTTGCCTGAGCTAGGATGTATGCCTGCACCTCTATCTTCTCACCCCTGTGTCCTCCTGATCATCCTATGACAGCTCTGATATGTCATCAGTAGCTCATCTGGGGTTCTTGAAGTAGATCACCCACACCTGCTGCTGAAAAGCCACCATGTTTTGCTGTTATGTATGTAGCATGGCACACAAGGTAACCATCTGCGAGGCCTTTTCTGGTGTGTATTGTAGTATACACCCAGATGTGTCCAGACATTTGAATCATGCTTTCAGCATGCCAAACACATGCTTGATGATTGATGGTGTTTTGTATTGCTGTGTGTACTTTGTTGTATGCGTCCTCAGCAGAGGTTGATGGGGCCCTGTATGGTGTCGTTAGCTGAAGCTAATAAGCCAAAGAAGAACACAAACTAATAAAAAACAAAAAAACAAAGAAACACACCAAGCCAGCAGGAATTATAGTTAGCGCTTTTGTTTACTTCATAAGCAAACTTCATCAGGTCTGATGAAGTTTGTTTATGAAGTAAACAAAAGCGTTAGCTGAAGCTACAGTAGGTAACCACAGTCACCTGTTTGTGGGAAGGACATAACACATATTTTGGCCTCATGCCTAATGTTGACAGGTCTAGATTCTGCTTACATCATAGCTGTGGTCCTGTACTTACTGAGTAGTACTCCCTCAGGGGTCTCACCATGTTGGAAAGTGGCCCTCAGATCACTTTCACTCCCTGTAGCATCATGCATATTACTGGGGTGTGTTACCATAGCATTAGTAATGAGACCATCTGCTGAGTACACCACCTGACAACTGAGCGATGGCTAGCACTTTCTATTGATGCACCATTCAGTATCAGGTACAACTGGGGTTTTAATTCAGATGTGGGAGCAGTTTATTGCACTGAGGACTTGAGGGAAGTTGGCTATGACATAGAAGTGCTGGATGGCAGTTCTGTGCTCCATGACTGTTGTTGGGAAGTGGGTATATTCATCCATCTTGGTAAAAATTGTTGCCAGAACATGAAGAAGGATGCAACTGGTAGTTGTCTGGGACACTCCTACAGTGTCTCCCATATGCCGCTGAATGTCTGGGACACTCCTACAGTGTCTCCCATATGCCACTGAATGTCTGCAACACTCCTACAGTGTCTCCCATATGCCACTGAATGTCTGGGACACTCTTACAGTGTCTCCCATATACTAATGAATGTCTGGGACACTCCTACAGTGTCTCCCATATGCCACTGAAAGTCTGGAACACTCCTACAGTGTCTCCCATATGCCACTGAACATCTGGGACACTCCTATAGTGTCTCCCATATGCCACTGAAAGTCTGGGACAGTCCTACAGTGTCACCCGTATGCCACTGAATGTCTGGGACACTCCTACAGTGTCACCCATATGCTACTGAATGTCTGGGACACTCCTAAAGTGTCTCCCATATGCCACTGAAGTGTCCCGGAAGCCAGTATACCTAGACTCAGACAAACCTTTGCTTCTATTGGTACTGGATAACTCCACAGATTATGAGCATACATGTAGGGTGTACATGTCCTACAAACAGCCTCCACCAGCTCTCTATCTAATCTGTATCTGTCTATTATTTCCTGTTCAGAGAGCTGGCTTAACTGTAGCCAGGTTCGGTGTGAAACTAGCTGCCTTCTTTCATGCATTTGCATATTATCCTTTAGTATGGCTTGCAGTACCCTGGCCTGCTGTAGTGCATTAAATGCCAGTTGAATTTTTTATGTAAGGTTTGCAGATTCCACAGGATTCCCTATGAATGTTTGGAATATGGTGTCACTAAGATACAGCACATATGGCCTCTGATGAGTGCTTTCCGAAAGTTGTCAGCAAAGTACTTTGTCGCATTTAAGTTGCATTGGGTGCACCCATTGTGTTTTGGAATCTGATGAGCATGCATGGAGTCCATAGTTCTCCTACTCTGGATAGATAATTACTTGCTCTTGTTTTAGTGTACATTATGGAATCAAGTCTGCTGCTGGTCTGTGGACATCTTCCTTTGGTACAACTTTAATTTGGAATCTGGACCACATTTAAAGCTTTTGTTCTAGTTATGGAGATTATGAAGATTATCATTTGCCTGCATATCCATTTTAATATTTAATATGGCACAATCCAAAATAGATGTAATGAGTTCCTGTTCTTGTGTACAGTTTGAGAATTTTTATATCAGCTTAATAGAATGTTTCAAGATAAAAATTCTAAAATGAACCCTAAATAATTAATGTGTAACTTTATACTTTATTAATTGGATATTATACATTTTTGTTACTAATTTCCTATATTTTATTAATTTTTTTCCCTCCTTTGTTCAGGTCAGTTGTACATAGTGTATATAAAGGTTAATAATACTTGTTTATTGATGATTGTATTGTTAAACATATTATTTGGAAAATAAAAAAATTATTTGAAAAAAAAGATAAAAATTTTAGCTTTTCCTTCAGGTGTAGTCTTTTCAGATGCTTTTTATAGAGCTGCAAGTGGCAGCCATTGAGTGTCAGGTATGACATCACAGCTCTTGGGATGGCTTCCATTTTGATGTGTTTGATTGACTGGGTATATGCCTCCTATCAGCTTCTAGTCTATTTTCACACCTATGCCATCCTTTGTTATGCATTTCTTACATGGCACATGAATAACTTAAAGAGCAACACCTCAGACTTTTCTTCCTGAATTATTTATTTATTTGGTTGGTTTTACTGTTATGCGCTGATAATTTTTAGAAGTATACCAATCTGTACTCTTTGCTAAATGCAAATACCTTTTAGCATTCCTTTTTAGTGGTCATTTGTAGTTGTTTTTCAAAAGATGAAACAAAGTTTCATTTTTTTTTCATTTTTGCTTTCAGCTGCCAGATGTATTCGATGTCAAATAAGGGTGCATCTGCTTCATTTACACACAGGGTCTCGCACACACACACACACACACACACACACACACACACACACACACACACACACACACACACACACACACACACACATATAGCTGCAGATTACACCAAGTAAGCACAATTCCCTTGTCTGGTTACAAACACTCTAGACTTTTATCTGTTGCAAGTACACATTAGGACTTTCAACCATGGATGGATACTTTCCTGCTATCTCTGCATCCAGCTTAGTAGACATGGGCATCCTAAGGCAATGTCTCAATTGCCTTATGTATACTGACAACCATTTTATTTTCAAACAGACAAATACATCATGTGAGTGATGTAATTACACATTGACACTGGAGGCTAGACTCTCAAACAGACACAAAAAACAACAAACAGGTTGTCAGCAGCTCACACACATCACTTACTGCACCCACAAAGGATCACACACACATACACCCACATATGTGGAGGTGCTCACATGTAACTTACCTAGAGGTCAAAGGCTGCTCAGGTGCAATCCTCAGAAACTCTGCATACATAGGTTCATAGGTTCATAGAGAGGTACTAGGCTATCGGCCCAAGGGCCTACGTAAGCCTAGCCAACAAGGTTCCCTGGCTTACGCCACCCAAGAAAGTTATTTTCCTGTGCCACTGTCGAGCAGAGACACAGAAGTGATCCCCGGGGTGTATTTCCTATTTCCCATCCACTCATCAAGATTTTTCTTGAAGAGTGCTAATGAAGAACTTTGCTTGACATAGATGGGTAGTCTGTTCCAGAGTATGGGAAGTCTCTGGGACAGGAATCTATCCCTCCACTATGTCCTGTTTATTGTGGTGACAAGGTTTAGGTCCCTAGAGCATGTAGCTCGGAGAGATTGGGATTTCTTTAGGTGTGGCATGTCCAACAGCTCTGGGTTTGACATAGCTGTATATGTTAGGCAGAGATCACCTCGGAGTAGGCGATATTCTACGGAGTAAAACTGGAGTTTTTCGAGGTGGTCAGTGTAGGGCATTTGTTTGAGGCCAGTAATCCTCTTTGTGAGGTACACCTGTGGCCTTTCCAGCTGCTGCAGATGTCTTGTGAGGCACATTCCAAAAGGGGCGTTGTACTCTATAATGGGTCTAATGAGTGTCGAGTAGAGGGGAACAATGACCTCTTCTTTCCTGGATGAGAACCCTTTTATGAGGTGTGCCACGTAGAAGGACTTTCTGACTACTGTGGCGATGTGACTATCAAAGGAGAGACTACTGTCCACCTGGGTCCCAAGGTCTCTTATTATGCATTCGGTGTTAAGTAGATTGCTGCCTATGTGGTAGTTCATGGGTACAGAGTTTTTACCAAAGGGGATGACACTGCACTTTTTGGCATTGAGCTTGAGGCCATGGCTCTGACACCAGGCATCTGTCTCTGCGAGGCCCTTCTGTAGGATGTCCACATCATTTGGGGACTTGACTATGGCTCCTAGTTTGCAGTCATCTGCAAACTTCATTAGCCAGAGGCCTTCTGTGTTAGCCTGTACTTCAGAGAAGTAGATACCAAACAGGAGAGGTCCCAGAACGGAACCCTGTGGTACTCCTCTTGTCACTGCTTTGAGTTCAGATTTGGAGTCTGCAACTTTTACAGTGTGGGTTCTGTCAGTGAGCCAGTTGGCAAACCATCTTGTGATGTAGGGAGTTATACCTAGTTTAGTGAGTTTAGCTATAATTCCAGAATGGGGGATGGTGTCGAAAGCCTTGGTGAGGTCAAGACAGGCTGTGTGAACCACCTTACCCTCATCTATGGCTTTGGTGATTGCCTCAAAGAAGCCGATCAGGTTCAAGAGGTATGCTCTACCTTTCACAAACCCGAACAGGGTGGTATCCAGAGTTTGGAGGTTACCAATGTCTTTGTTTTTGAGTTCCATGATGATACGTTCCATGGCCTTGCAGACCAGGCTCGTCAGGCTAATAGGTCGATAGTTCCCAGGATCAGTGGTGGCTCCCCCTTTGTGGAGTGGGATAATTGTTGCTGTGCACCATTCAGTGGGCACAAAGCCTGATGCAAGGCTATTATTGAACATGGTGCTTAAGTGGGGAGCCAGGTCATTCTGAAGTTCGTGTAAAACGCAGCCTGGGTTGTTGTCCGGTCTCATGGATGCTGTATTTTTGGCTTTAGAGAGTGCAGCTTTTACCTGCGTAGTTGTGATTACAGAGACTCTGCATTCTTCCTTTATAGATATGGGCCCTTTAGGGGGTGAGAGGGGGGTAAAGTTAACACTGAACATATCTGTCAGGATGTTGGCAATATCAGATGGTTCTGTAATTTTTGTGCCTTTGTGCTGTAACTCAGAGCAGATCTGGGTGTTGCCATTGAGATTCTTGACATAGCTATAGAATGCTTTGTGGTTGTCCTTGGGATTAGAGGCGATTTTGTTTTTGTAGCTAGCTTTGGAGGATCTTATAAGGGATCTCAGCTTTTTACTGAGGCTGACCAGCAAGCTCCACCACTCATGGGATTTTACTCTCTTTTGCAACAGTTTCTTCCTTCTGTTGTACAGTTTGTTTATGGCAGGGGACCACCAGATTGGCTTCCTTTTTTTGGAGGATAGCATTTTGGTTCTGTTTGGGATAGCACAATCCATGCACTCGTGTAAGTGCTTATGGAGTGCATTTGTGCAGGTTTCACTTATTGTCCATCTGCATGGGTGTCATGAAGTTCACCACTTCTGTCTTAAGAAGCATGAAGTTGGCTTTGGAGAAATTTTTTACTGTGGTTTCCTTAATGGGGGGCGGGATGTGGATATCAAGGGTGATTAGCTTCATGTCAGATCGGACCAACGAGGAGTTGACTTCAGGTGTGCAATACCGGTCACTCATGTTGGTAATGACTAGGTCTAGGATATTGTTGCCCCTGGTGGGGGTGTGGATAAGTTGATCCAGGGCATTGGAGTTTATGAATTCTGGGAAGCGTTGAGCTAAGGAGTTGGTACATGAGTAGTTTTCCCAGTTAATGGTGGGGTAGTTGAAGTCGTCCATTATTAGGGTGTTTGGTTGAACCCTAATATTTTCCAGTACATCAAGAAAAGAGGAGTGGGAATCCTGGGGCATGGTGGTGGATCTGTAGCAAGCTACAATTTGGATTGCAGTTTTGCCCAGAGTTAGTTGCACTTGGATCACCTCGGATGCATTATGCTCAGCAACTAGCCTGGAGGTGTGGATATCCTTAATGAATATGGGCACACCTCCGCCTTTGGTGTTTCGGTCCAGGTTACATGGCCGAAAAGTGTGGTATGAGTTATAGCCTGGTAGTGCAGGGGTGCTTTCTGAAGCCTTGAACCAGGTCTCATCACTGCACAGATATCAATGTTCTCCATTTTAAGGAGTGCCTTGAGTGAGTGCATTTTGAGATTTAGACTTCTAGCATTGAGTAGCATTACCCTCCGTTTTTGTTTGCCTGTTCCTGTTATGGTGGTTAATTTGTTATTTGAACCTTGCCTACAAAAGGCACTATAGGGGCAGCAAGAGCCTTAGCCAGTATCTGGAATCTCAGGGGTGACAGGTGCAGGCCATCTGTGGCAAAGCATCGTGGTCTGTCGACCATGTCATCCCAAGCAGACAGATACTGGATCCCCTTAGAATGACACCAGAAGCTTAGCCAATTGTTGAAGTCAATCATTTTCTCCTTGTACTGCGGTATCATTCTGGGTGATGTCAGAATTCTATTCAGGGCTAGGGTCATACCTGTCTGGGCTACAAGATCGGAGAGCTCTTCCATGTCTCTTTTCATGTAGTCCAGGGAGGTACGTCTCAGGTCATTCACACCAACATGGACAATGACAGAGTCATATTTGTTCTTGTTGTGGAGTGACCTGAGTGTGTGGGTTATGTGGCGGATCCTGGCACCTGACAGGCAGCTGACAGTAACCTTCTCCTTGTTTAGCCTGATGAGTGGGACATCAGTGTGCCTGACTATAGAGTCACCTATGACTAGTGTGTTGGGTACGTTGTTTTGCCTTATTGGCTGTGGATGAGTGGCACACGGAGTCTGTGGGCTATGTGTCATTTGGGTTGTGTTGGGGGATGGAGGTTGCTTGTGTTTCTGCTTTGGAGATCTCTGTTGCTTAGACAGATTATTATTGAGAGCCTCCGCGAATGTTTTTGTGTTACTATGTATGGATTTTGGTGGTGTAGATTTATTGCGACTATGTGATGAGTGTGGTGTGGTGCAAATGTTTACCTTCTCCTCATGACTGTCAAGTTCAGTCTTGGTTGGAGAGAGCTTTACCTCCAGTTTGGCTAGATAAGTGCATCTCTCACAGGTTGTAGTGTTGGGTGGTAGGAGGAGAGGGTTGTCTGTGTACATGAGGCAATTTCTACATTGCCCCAAGATGCCCAGATTCATCAGATAGACAGGAGAGAACACTGGGAGCTGACCCTTGGACATGCCTGAATAAAAAACTATTTTCCTCTAGATAAGTGAAGAAAGTAAGTACAAAAACTGTTTTCCTCTAGGTAATGAAGAAGATTGAGTGCTATAGCAATTAGTAGCTTATTTAGTGCTTACAGGTTCTGAACAAGTGCTGAGCATGAATAAGCAAATTTAAGTGATAAAACTAAGAATATGGATCTGCACTAGATGGGTTACAGGACAGAAACAAGTGCAAATGCAGGCTTTCAAATCAGAAAGTTGAGAGAGATGGAAGAGATTGCCCAAACGGCCAGTAACTACAATTTCTGGGCCAGAACCACTCCGTATGTGGTAGACAGGTTACCTAGTGCTTACCACTCCCACTGATAAGCTAGAAGGCTTTCCTCCAACACAAAAAGGCTTGGGGGGCTCAGAAGCTTACATACAATCCTGGATACAGCAAATCTGTATCTGGAACACTAGTTACAGGAAAGGTAGGAAACAGCTTACAGTTTTTTTTTTTTTTTTACAGAAAAGTAGCAAAAACAGTAGTAAAAACAATTCACATGCAGTGCAAGCTAGCACACTTGAGTATGTAGCAATATCAGACCAAACACAGTTTAAAAAATGCAATTAAATTAAAAATGACTAAAAACAAGTGCAGAAAGAGTTTATTAGGTAGAATGTGGTAAAGAGATGGGACTGGGGGAGTGTCCCAGATCAAATCTACAGTGGGGCGGGCAACTGCAAAAGCCACAAAATTTAAACTACAAGCCAAAAATAGTGAGGGTGGAACAAAACAGTTTCAACAGAGATCTAAGCAACAACTAACAACTCTAAAACCAAAAAAATATACTCAGCTCTGTATATTTGCAGATAAATTGGAAAGCAGTCTCACAGAACAGGGAGACAACAGTTTCAACAGAGACCTAAGCAACAATTAAACTCTAAAACCAAAATAATATATACTCAGCTCTGTATATTTGCAGATAGATTGGAAAGCAGTCTCTCAGAACACAGGTTCCAGCAATTAAATGCAGGCTGTTACTAACAAACAAGACAATTCCCATCATAACATATAAGCCCACATCTCATTGTGTCTCGACTACCCAGCCCATAAGACGAAACACTTCAACTCCACAACCTAATATTCTGCTCATTATTGACAGTTCTGCGAAACATGCTGATGGCCTTCTTACCTGGCCGGATAAGGTTACAGTTAGTTGCCTGTCACGGTCCAGGATTTACTAGATAACTCAAGCACTCAGGTCACTAAACCACAAATACCAGTATGACTCAGTCATAGTCCATGTGGACATGAATGACCTGAGATGTACCGCCTTTGACTGTATGAAAAGAGACATGACTGAGCTCTCAGAATATGTGTCACATGTAGGCATGAGCCTAGCACTGAGCAGCATTCTACTGTCTCCAAAGATGATGCCACAATACCAGCAGAAATTGATTGACTTTAACAATTGGCTTAGCTACTGGTGTCATTCCAAAGGGGTCCAGTACTTGCCAGCCTGGGAGGACATGGTTGATAGGCCACGCTGCTTTACCAGGGATGGTCTTCACCTGTCACCTCTAGGCTTTCAGATATTGGCCAAAACATTATGCACCCCATAGTGCCTCTTTTAAGCATTGCCAAACAGACAAACCTTCCAAAATAACAAAATCTACTCAGGACAAGTTAATGGTGTTACTGCTCAATGCAAAGAGTCTCAACAAGAAACTGTACTCCCTGGAAGCTCTCTTCACCCTGGAGAATTCTGACATCTGTGCAGTTACTGAAACATGTCTCAAAGCCATGGAAAGCAATCTGTCACTACATGACTATGTCACCTTTCATATGTTCTGACCACCCACTAAACATGAAAGAGCAAAAGGCGGAGGTGTATCACTCCACATAAATGATGAGCATAACTCAAGGCTGATCAAACAATATGACAAGCGTGAGCTACTCCATGTCCAACTAACCTTGGGAAAATCCATTACCTTATTTTTGCTAGCTACAGGTCCCCCACCATGAACCAGGAAACCCATAAATCATACTCAGCATTACTAGAATCATTCACCATCCAATGCAATACCATACCCATGGGTGATTTTAACTACCCCTCCATTAATTGGGAGGCATACATGACCACTAACATAGAGACCCAATGATTTCTTGACTTTGTAAATTCAAATGCCCTGGAGCAGCTACTTTGCACTCCCACAAGGGGAACAAATATCCTAGATCTGCACCCCCCCCCCCAAGTGTGATGTCTTTAATGGTAGGATCAGATCACAAAGGGGTCTCCCTTGAAATAAAGGTAAAACTAGCCATCCCACCTAACCCCAAAAACTTTAAGAACTTCTCTAAGGAAAATTACCCCCAATTAAGGGATGTCATAGTTTCCAAGCTCCCCCAAATCCAGAAAACAAAAAAAAACCTATGCAGAGGCATACACAAAAGCTCTGTATGACCATATAAACAGCTGCATAGAAATGGCAGTACCAGACTGTAATAAACCCAGGTCAAACTGAAAAAATAAGCCACCCTGGTGGACTCCTAGTATTGCTAGGTTGTAAAACAAAAGAAAGAAAATCCTGTCAAGAAGTAAGAAGGAATGTACACGGCCGAGCAAAAAGTCCCTCATGAGTCTAAACAAGTGAACCAGGGAACTAGTCAAGTCTCTGAAAGCAGACTGTGAGGTAAAAATAGCCTTCAAAGCTAAAGAAAACCATAAGGCATTTTTCAGTTAGGTCCGCAGTCTTAAGGGCAACACCCAACAATGTGCAGAATTAGTTGTTGATGGCATCGCCTATACTCAGCCGGAAGATGTAGCAAATCTTCTGCCCAACAAATGCAGCTCAAATTTAACCTCCCCCAAGAAATATGCTCCACCGCCAATTATCATCAAAGAACAGGTTGCCACTGTGCTCTATAAAGCTAAAAACACGGCTTCAATGGGGCCTGGCAATATACCAAATTGCCTGTTAAACAGGTTAAATCAGGACTTATCTGGTCAATCAGGATCTCTATTTAACCACAGCCTCTGGACTGGCTTTGTCCTGATAAAGTGGAAGACAGTAACAGTCATCCCTCTGCATAAAGGGGAACCATGTACTGACCTGTGAAATTACAGACCCATACGTTTGACTGGTCTTATTTGTAAGACCATAAAAAGAATAATTATGGAGATGATAAATAATGACATAGGAGACCTCCAAACACTGGACCTGACCCAATTCGGCTTTGTCAAGGGCAAGTCATGCTTGCTGAATCTGGTGGCCAAGGCATTTGACTCAGTTCCCCACTCAGGTATTATAAATAAACTCATAAAACTGGGCATAAATCCCTATGTCACCAGACGGATAGCCATCTGACTCACAGACAGGATACATGTGGTTAAAGTAGTAAAATCCAGATCCTTCAAGAGGCCAATTACTAGTGGTGTGCCACAGGTCTCAGTGCTGGGACCACTGTTCAGAATATACTTCTCCGAAGTGAAACCTAACGTGGAAGGCTTCTGGATGACAAAGCTTGTTGACAACTGCAAGCTGGTGGAAATCATTGAATCCCCCTATGGTGCAGATATCCTTCAGTAGGGTCTGATCAGACAAATGATTAGTGACTGAACCATGGCCTAAAACTAAATGTGAAAAAAAATGCATTATCTTACCCTTTGGGAAATCAGATACCCCTGAAAATTGCAACTTCAATAGCATACCCCTAAGAGTAAATTCAGAGGTAAGAGATCTAGGTACAGATACATAGTAGCCAAAACTTTGACCGCCATGTGTCCACAGCAGTGAGGAAGTCCTTCTATATGGCACAACTTATAAGTAAAGGATGGCATCCATATCTAAGGCAATTATAGTGCTGCTGTATTCATCTCTCATTAGACCAATAATCAGGTACAGTGTGTCATTTGGCATGTACTTGACTAGGCATTTATAGCAGCTGGAGTGACCTCAGATGGTCCTCACAAAGAAAATACAGGGTGTAAACAACATGTCCTATGTGGATAGACTAAAAGACCTATCCCGTTACTCTGTCTCCTGCCGACTATTAAAGGGTGACCTCTGCCTGACCTACATTGTACTCACAAATCCATCCCTGATGAAGCTGCCACACATCTGCAAGTCAAATGGTGTAACAGTCACCTGATCTACTTATCTAAACTTAGTCAGCAACTCAAACAAAACATGCTGAAGAGACAGATATGTGTCTCAGAGATTGCATCTTCTACAGCCCTTCCCTTACCCCCTCCAAACACAGTTTGAATCAATGGATGGAGAATTGTGAATTCACATCTGGGGTAGAGCCTATGTCCCTTATGGGCAGGGGCAATCAGTAAGATACTCTATGCACAGGCAAAAATCCATGCCATCCACTTGCCCCTAGGGGCCATATTTTGGGTAAAATCGGGTTGTATTGGCTAGGTTTGTAAGGACTCTTAAGCCATTAGCCTAAATCTCCTATGAACTTGTAAAATAAATTGTTGGAATGTATTAATATTGGCCTTTATATTTTATTTTCAGATATACCATATAAAAACAGTTTTACATAGTTATCCGCAGAAGAAGTGTCTACAGCTAATAGAGTCTGAAGTTTTGTGACAAGATTGATTTCAGATTATATTGTTCCAGACAGTTTTCACGGTGACCAATGACTGCAGATTCAGAGTTGAGCGAGCAGTCTGAACTAACTGTATTATGCATTTTAATGGTCCTATTTCTTTCACATTCCATAGGTTCATAGGTTGATAGGTTGGTACTAGGCTATCGGCCCTAGGGCCTATACAAGCCTAGCCAAAACAATTCCCTGGCTATTTCTTCCCACAGTATTTACTTCCCTGGACCCCTGCCTAGCAGGGCGACTGATGTGATCCCTGGGGTGAATTTCCTATCTCCCATCCAATCCTCCAGGTTCCTTTTGAAGAGGGCCAAAAAGGCGCTTTGCTTGACATGTATGGGCAATCTATTCCAGAGTCTGGGGAGTCTCTGGGTCAGGAACCTATCCCTCCAACATGTTTTGTTCATTGTGATGACAAGGTTTAGATCCCTAGAGCATGTGTCTCTGAGGGATTGGGATTTCTTTAAGTGTAGCATGTCCAACAGCTCTGGTTTGACATGGCCTTGTATGTTAAGCAGAAATCGCTTCTGAGTAGACGATATGCAACAGAGTTTTTTTAGACTGCCAGCATAGGGCATCTGCTTTAGGCCTGTGATTCTTTTAGTGAGCTATTTCTGCAGCCTTTCCAGTTGTTGCAGATGTCTTGAGAGGTACATACCAAATGGGGCATTGTATTCTATAATGGGTCTAATGAGGGATGAGTACAGTGGGATAATGACCTCCTTTTTTCTGGATGAAAAGCCCTTAGTGATGAGGTGTGCCACATGGAAGGATTTCTTGACTGTTGTGGCAATGTGGTTATTGAAGGTGAGACCACTGTCCACCTGTGTCCCTAAGTCTGTCATCACACTTTCAGTGTTTAGTGTACTGCCACCTATGTGGTAATTCACGGGTACATGTTTTTTCCCAAAGGGGATAACTATGTATTTCTTTGCATTGAGCTTGAGCCCATGGCTCTGGCACCAAGCATCTGTTTCTGTAAGGCCCTTTTGTAGAATATCCACATCATTTGGGGATTCAATAATGGCTACAAATTTGCAGTTATCTGTGAACTTTGTTAGCCAGTATCCCTTAGTGTTGCCCTGTACTTCAGAGAAGTAGATGCCAAATAAGAGCGGTCCCAGGACTGAACCCTGAGGTACTCCACTTGTCATTTGTTTGGAGCTGGATTTGGAGTCGGCTACTTTTACAGTGTGGGTTCTGTCAGTAAGCCAACTGGCAACCCGTCGAGTGACGTAGGGATTAATGCCCAGCTTAGTAAGTTTATCTGTGATTCCAGAGTGGGGGATGGTATCAATGGCCTTGGCGAGGTCCAGATAGGCTGTGTGGATTACCTTACTCTTGTCCACGGCTCTAGAGACTGATTCAAAGAAGTCAGGCAGGTTCAGGAGACAAGATTGGCCCTTCACGAACCCAAACTGCGTGGGGTCCAGTGTTTGAACATTGCCAATGCCTTTGTTTATAAGTTCCATGATAATACGTTCCATGGCCTTGCAGATCAGGCTCATCAGACTGATGGGGCAGTAGTTCCTGGGATCCAAGCTGGATCCCCCCTTGTGGAGTGGGATAACTGTAGCTGTGCACCACTCAGTGGGCACAAAGCCTGAGGTGAGGCTATGATTAAACATGATACTTAGGAGAGGTGCCATTTCATTTTGTAGTTCATGCAGTACACAGCCTGGGATGTCGTCTGGTCCCATGGATGCTGTATTCTTTGCTTTGGAGAGTACGTTTTTACCTGTGTGGCCATTATTACCAGAATTTGGCAATCTTTCAGTATTGAGTTGGGCCTTTTAGGGCATGAGAAGGGGCTGAAGTTTGCACTGAATCAATCTACCAGGATATTGGCAATATCCTTGGGATCAGTATATTTAATACCATTCTGTTGTAGCTCAGAGCAGATCTGAGCATTGCCATTTAGATTCTTATACAGCTATAGAATGACTTGTGGTTTTCTTTGGAATCTTTGGCAATTTTATTTTTGTAACTAGCTTTGGAGGATTTTATGAAGGATCTCAGCTTCTTACTGAGGCTGGTAAGGGAGTTTTTTGCATCCTGGGATTTTCCTCTTTTCTGCAACAGTTTCTTCCTTTTGTTGTAAAGTTTGTTTATGGCAAGGGACCACCAGATTGGCTTCCTTTATTTGGAGGAGAGAGTCTTGGTTCTATTGGAGATGGCATGATTCATGCACGAGTGGATGTACTCGTACAGTGCCTTAGTGTAGGATTCAGCAGTCGAACTTTCAGTTCCTGTCTGCATGGGTGTCATGAGGTTTGTCACTTCTGACTTGAGTAGCATGAAGTTGGCTTTGGAGAAGTTTTTTACGGAGGTTTCCTTACTGGGGGTGGGGGGGTGGGGGTGGGATGTGGATGTCAAGAGTGATTAGCTTATGGCCAGACCTGACCAACGAGGGGGTGACCATAGGTGTGGAGCATCGATTTTCCATGTTGGTAATGACCAAGTCTAGGATATTGGAGCCCCTGGTGGGACTAAGGATTAGTTGATCCAGGGCACTGGAATTTATGAATTCCAAAAAACGTTGGGCAAAGATGTTGGTACATGAGTAGTTTTCCCAGTTAATGGCAGCGTAGTTGAAATCACCCAGTATTAGGGTGTTTGGTTGTATCTTAATATTTTCCAGTATGTCTAGAAAGGTGCAGTGTGAATATTGGGGCATGATAGGGGATCTGTAGCAAGCCACAATTTGGATTGCAGTCTTATCTAGTGCTAGTTGCACCTGGAGAATTTCAGAGACATTGCATTGGGCAATTAGCCTGGTGTTGTGAATATCCTTGGTGAATATGGACACTCCTCCACCTTTAGTGTTTTGGTCCTGGTTTGGTGGCCAGAAAATGTGGTAAGAGTTGTAGCCTGGTATTGCAGGGGTGCTGTCTGGAGCCTTGAACCAGGTTTCAGTTACTGCACAGATATCGATGTTCTCCATTTTTAGGAGTGCCTCGAGAGAGTGCATTTTGAAGTTTAGACTTCTAGCATTGAGTAGCATTACCTTCAGATTTTGCATGCTTGCACCTGTTACGGTGGTGGTTTTGTCCTTTGAACTTTGTCTAAAAAAGGCACTATAGGGGTGGCAAGAGCCTTAGCCAGTTACAGTGTCAGCTGGTGACTTCAAATTAAAGGGGGGCTGCAGGAGACAGCTGAATGGGTGGGGCCAATGGGAAAGGGTGTGGCCAACTAGAAAGGGGTATAGCTATGCTCAAAAACACAACAACTGGAACTTTAATTAAATACGCTGCCCTGGGTGCCAAACTGTCATTACAAGAGTCCAATCAAGACAAAATGAAGTGTAGAAGGAAAAAATATTTCAATGCATTGGCTACATGACAGCTTACTTAATAGCTAGATGAAACAAAAAGGTTGTGAGGAATGGAAAAATAAATTACTTTTTAAATACATTACTGGAATACTAGTCAAAAATCAAGTATAAAAAAACAAGCTTCTCCTTGCACTGCAGTTCTAATTATAACTTATATTCAGCTTTATAAAAGTACCAAGTAACACGCTGAAAGTAGAAATCTCTGTGATACCCCCACTTGTAAAAATATTTCTTATCCAAAAAAGACCTGCTGCCGCAAACAAGAAACAAGCTCAAGATAAATTGCTTAAAGGATTACTGCACAGGTTATGGACCACACATGATAGATTGGCATTTTGTTTAGTTTACAGGTAAAAACTGCAAAGATGACTGCAAATCTCCAACAAATGTAATCAGCTTCTGAAAATACTGTAATCCTATCCTTTATTACAAATACTGTCATATGCATTTCAATACCTAAGGCTTGTACATTATCTAGTTATGTAAATATTCTCTGCATGGCAACAACAAAAAGGCTTTCAATACTGGTAATTCTTTAACAGTATGCTTATTAAAGATTACTTGCATCTTACAATCTCAGACAAGCTTACCTGATGGTCATTAAAGCATTGCTGCTTAAACACAAAGCAAAAGGGTACTGCTACAGCATGCATTTTCTGAATAATAAGAAGCATAAATCAATAGTATAAAAATATGACAGAAAACCAGAACATTCTGTAACATCAAGGACAGATGAAAAGCCACTGTCGTACTTGTGTCTACCTTGGATGGGTGAATACCCTGCAAACTTACACTGCAGAACTGCACCTTGCCTTGCTTGGACACATCCAGAGCCACTACAATGGGGAGTGAAGTGCAACAAGTAGGTCACAATTTGAAATGTCTCTGGCTGATGGTGATGGCTCTGACACTCATACCTCTCAATCTCAGAGCAAGAAATCTGGACAAAGCCATACATGGAAGTGGGACACAGGCTCAAAAATAAGGACACTTTTTAAATATTGCTCTTATAAACAGAAAGATAATAGAATAGTAGTAGGTCTTGCATTAGTATGAATTTTCTGAAGGGTATGAAATCTGAAACTCAAATGTCTGCCATTATTTTCTAACTTCAATCTTTAATGATTTGCAACTAATTTGGCAGAAAACCACAATTTTATGAAAAACAGACCAAAAATGTGATGCAAAAATATAAAATTGCCACACAATACATCTGGGAACCTGTCAACGAAGGGACACCTTTTTAATATTAGTACTGTTAACTTGAGCATCTACATTCATTTCTGAAATAAAAGTAATCTGTAACTCTGATCAACCTCCGTTGCTTTTTTTTTAAAGCTGTCTCGCTATGTAAAACCCATTTAACATAGAGACAGCTTTAAAAAAAGCAACGGAGAAAGCAAGATCTCCATTGCTTTTACAAAGTGTCTTACTATGTTAAAGGAGTTTAACATAGTGAGACAGCTTTAAAAAAAGCAACGGAGAAAGGAAGATCTCCGTTGCTTTTACAAAGTGTCTTGCTATGTTAAAGGAGTTAACATAGTGAGACAGCTTTAAAAAAAGCAACAGAGAAAGCAAGATCTCCGTTACTTTTTTTAAAGCTGTCTCGCTATGTTAAATTCCTTTAACATAGCAAGACAGTGTGTAAAAAGCAATGGAGATCTTGGGTTCTCTGTTGCTGTAAAAAAAGACTTATACTAATGGAAAAGGTCCGGGCGACCGGACCTTTTTCCATTAGTATAAGTCTGATTTACAACGTGCACGCTGACCAATCAGCATGCACGTTTTAGAATATTAATGTGGGGGGGGGTTGTTGTGTAATTAGTCATATACACTATTAAGCAGACAAAATTTAAAGATCTTGCCACCCTTTTCAAGCACTTAATAGTGGTCACTTCTCAAACAGGACAGTACACGATAACCCTGCTGTAAATCTATGTCTACCCATCCAGTACATGATAACCCTGCTGTAAATCTATGTCTACCCATACAGTACATGATAACCCTGCTGTAAATCTATGTCTACCCATCCAGTACATGATAACCCTGCTGTAAATCTATGTCTACCCATCCAGTACATGATAACCCTGCTGTAAATCTATGTCTACCCATCCAGTACATGATAACCCTGCTGTAAATCTATGTCTACCCATCCAATACATGATAACCCTGCTGTAAATCTATGTCTACCCATCCAGTACATGATAACCCTGCTGTAAATCTATGTCTACCCATCCAATACATGATAACCCTGCTGTAAATCTATGTCTACCCATCCAGTACATGATAACCCTGCTGTAAATCTATGTCTACCCATCCAGTACATGATAACCCTGCTGTAAATCTATGTCTACCCATCCAATACATGATAACCCTGCTGTAAATCTATGTCTACCCATCCAGTACATGATAACCCTGCTGTAAATCTATGTCTACCCATCCAGTTACCAAGACTAGCCTGTTGTAAAATTGAGCATATGCCAATAGAAGAAAGTCCGGCCACTGAAGTCTGACTGGGTTTTCTTCTATTAATATATGCTAAGGCTTTGCAGTTTTCTTGAGCTAAGTGGTTGAGAGGTATGCACGAAGAGCAGAGAAAATACAAGGAAAATCAGATACGTTATGCAAAAGTAAAGAAACATACCTGATTTTCCTTGTATTTTTGATTGCTTCTCTCGTACCTCTAAATTGTCTGGATTTCACAGTTTCTTTTTTCTTCTTCTTTTTTTTCAAAACAGAAAAAAAGAAGAAACCGAAATCTTCCTTTCTGCATTGCTTGCTTTCCATAGCACTGACGTACTGTGTAAGCATGGGAGCGTCAGTCCCATACGCATGCACAGTACATCAGCAAAGGGCAGAATCCAGAAATAATGTTGAAGAACACCACAAAGCCATTATGCAAAGACATTATTTAAGAGAAGTAAGCCATTTATTTCTTAAATAATGTCACTGTATGATAGCAATAACCAATTCATGGGTGTGGGTATACTGAAGATTTACCCACAGTTGGCTTTGTTTAATCACTTGGGCTTTGTCCTCTTCATTAAACCACACCAACCGTGGGTAAATCTTAAATATACTGCACCCACTCATTAGTTATTGCTAAAATATATAACCCTTTTTTATACATACCTATTTTACTACTGCACAGCATCCATTTTACTGTAAACAATGTTCCCGTTGTCGAGCTTTTCTTCCCGGTCCTCTGCTGAAAATAGGTCTTATCCCCAGTCAGAACTTCCTGGTAAACAAATGTACAATAAATAAATAAATAACTTAATAAATAAACTGTATATGAATGGGACTTGCTTTTATAACTGATCTACCATGAATCTGCTTTGTATATGTCATTTTGATCAATTAGCAATGCACTTGTAAATCCGTAGGATTATCTCCTGCATTTGTTACTATTTTTTAATAAGCTTACGCTAACTTATGCTATGATACTAGGAAAAATATTGTAAATTTTTTTCTCTTTTGTTGTACTTCGTCTTTTTCATACTAATATATGGAGCTTTTCTGCCTCAACCTTCACTGGAAGGGGGTTTGCTTTCTATGACCCAATTGGACTATCCTGGTAAACAAATGTAAATGGAGAAATAAATCAATTATTTAAATGCTCTCAGTTTTTACTGTTGTGTCACTATATGTTCTAAGTCTTGGCTAAAATTTCAGGAATCAGGCCATCTACCCTATCAAGAAATGATAAATAAGCAATAATAAGTAAACAAATTAAGGCAGAAATCCCTTTTCCCCAGAGGAAGAAACCTGGACATAGCCATAAATAAAGTGGGGACAAAGGCTAAAAAATAGGGACATTTTTAAATATTGCTCTTACAAACTTAGAGAGTTGATAGAATAGCAGGTTCTGCATTAACATGAATTTTCTGAAGGGCATGAAGTCTGAAGTTCATATGTCTGTTAATATTTTCCTGACTTTGATTCTTAATGATTTGCCAGAAAACCACAATTTTATGAGGAATGGACCCCAAAAATATGAGGCAAAAATCTGGGCAGCTGAGAGATATAAGAAGGACTATCACAGTCTGTGTGTTCAGAACCCCTATCCACGTCCTCCATTCTACCCCAGTTTTTCTGTTTGTCTGTCTGTCTGTTCAGAGGCCCTATCCGCATCCTCCATACTGCCCCCAGTCTGTCTGTCTGTCTGTTCAGAGGCCCTATCCGCATCCTCCATGCATCACTGAAAAGTCTCGTTAATGACAAAACCCCAAACGGTGTCCTACTGCTGTATCATATTTGGGTGGATCTTATCCTTAGCACTATGGAATAGTTTAATCATGACACAGAGTTTGTCTACAGAAAAGGACACAGTCCACCTGTTAGTTTCAGTGGTGTTTCCTCAGAGGAGAACATGTCCATGGGATTCAGGAATTTTTCAAGGTGTTCCTTTGACTGACAATGACCTCAACTCAGGTCAGTATTTCTTTGTTTTCACTGAGAATGGCTTGGACAGGCTCTGTGCAACAAAGGTTACCAGAACTAAGACTAAGCAGAACATCTTTGAGTTTATTCAAAAGTCATTCCCTATGGTCTTGCAAAACTCTTCCTACACCCTGGTCTTCACTTTGCTAACTAATGCAGCTGCTGCCTTTGAGACCTGCCAGCACATGTCATTCAAATCCAGAGGGCATACTAGCATTGTACAGAAGGCATCCTACTTAACCTGGTAAATTCCATTATCACTGGTGTATGCAAACAGGTCCTAGCATTACAGTTGTAACAATACTAACTAACTTTTGGCCACTGCCCTTTGTTATTTTCCTAGGTACTGAGGTCTTATTCACTTCGACTCCATGTTTCTGTCCTCTTCCAGTATATGGGCTAAGAAATTCAAATAGTGGGATTTGGATTCATCTTACACAGAAGCAAATCATCACCCCCAGATAAGCTGAATAAAGGTGTACATTTCCTGTGAATGCCCAATGACTTTTTCAACCTTCTTACACAACTCACCCCATATGGACCATATGGGGCTCAAGTGACAGCTCAGCACGTCTGTCGACCCAAATGTCCAGCCCGTTTAGCCTCAGGTCCAGTGATAATGAAGATATTCATCAATATTTTCCTTAAGGTGCTCAGTTATTCAGTACAGCTATGAGCAACAATGTGCTTGCACAATTCACACCAATCTGGTTCAAATCAGGCAAGCCATTTTCTCCCAGTCACATTCCTTCAAGTATCTCCAGCATTCCCACATGAGAACTGAAATATCCCAGTGCAATTTTAGAGTCAGTAGGTGCTACCCTATCAAACACCACACTCATGGGCAGACTGCAGAGTCAGTAGGTGCTACCCTACCAAGCGCCACACTCATGGATAGGACTGCAGAGTTGGTAGGTACTACCTTATCAAGCACCACACTCATGGGTAGGACTACAGAGTTGGTAGGTGGTACCCTACCAAGCGTCACACTCATAGGCAGGACTGCAGAGTTGGTAGGTACTACCTTATCAAGCACCACATTCATGGGCAGACTACAGAGTCTGGTGGTACTCCACCAAGTGCCACACTCATGGGCAGGACTACAGAGTTGTAGGTATTACCTTATCAAACACCACACTCATGGGCAAGACTGCAGCGTCAGTAGGTGATACCCTACAAAGCGCCACACTCATGGGCAGACTGCAGAGTCAGTTGGTGGTACCCTACCAGGCGGCACATCATGAGCAGGCCTACAGAGTTGGTAGGTACTACCTTATGAAGCACCACACTCATGAGCAGGACTACAGAGTTGGTAGGTACTACCTTATGAAGCACCACACTCATGGGCAGGACTACAAAGTTGGTAAATACTACCTTATGAAGCACCACACTCATGGGCAGGACTACAAAGTTGGTAAATACTACCTTATGAAGCACCACACTCATGGGCAGGACTACAAAGTTGGTAAATACTACCTTATGAAGCACCACACTCATGGGCAGGACTACAAAGTTGGTAAATACTACCTTATGAAGCACCACACTCATGGGAGGACTACAAAGTTGGTAAGTACTACCTTATCAAGCACCACACTTATGGGCAGAACTGCAGAGTTGGTAGGTGGTACCCTACCAAGCACCACACTCATGGGCAGGACTACAGAGTTGGTAGGTACTACCTTATCAAGCACCACACTCATGGGCAGGACTACAGAGTTGGTAGGTGGTACCCTACCAAGAACCACACTCATGGGCAGGACTACAGAGTTGGTAGGTGGTACCCTACAAAGCGCCACACTCATGAGCAGGACTATAGAGTTGTTAGGTACTACCTTATCAAGCACCACACTCATGGGCAGGACTACAGAGTTGGTAGGTGGTACCCTACCAAGCACCACACTCATGGGCAGGACTACAGAGTTGGTAGGTGGTACCCTACAAAGCGCCACACTCATGAGCAGGACTACAGAGTTGTTAGGTACTACCTTATCAAGCACCACACTCATGAGCAGGACTACAGAGTTGGTAGGTACTACCTTATCAAACACCACACTCATGGATAGGGCTACAGAGTCAGTAGGTGGTACCCTATCAAGTACCACACTCATGGGCAGGACTGCAAAATTGGTAGGTTGTGCCCAACCAAACACTGTAGTCAAAGTTTCCAAGAAGGCCAAATATTTGGACAGCAATTAGGTTCATATGCACAAGCAATGATGAGGTAATTCCTTGTCATATCATGATGATATTTTCATCTACTCTTGAACTCCGTTTTGTTGACATCAGGTACCTCTTTCAGAGGTTATCTGCAGAACAGGTGACAGACTGCTTTACTTAAGATGTCTATTTCCAGAACTAGTGCTTTTTGTAGAGCTACTCCTCTTCTGCACACACTGAAGCTGTATCCCACACACTGAGTTGATACTCCATGTTTCAAGAGCCATGGTCTCTTCCATCAAACTCAGTTCCATTGCTGACTGCAGTAAAATTGGCTTAAAGGTAGTGAGTCCACAATGTGATGTCATAGAGTTTTTAATGCTGAGTCCTTTTGGGCTACACATGTCACCTGGTCATGAGGCACTCACTGGCAAACATCACTCCCAGGTGTGGTTCCCCAGTGTGGGCCCTGTTATCATTTTTCTAGATCTATAATCACAATTAACAGTAGTATCTGTCATGAAAGGTTCATCACCTGGTGACTTCCACATCTCTGGGATAGTCACCTGGGTATACTACTCCCATGGCAGTTCATACATAAAAACCTACATAAAGTTTGTAAAGCCGTAGTGACCAGGCAAATTATATATTTCATTTACTACATTTCATTGGAATGAATGGGAAAGAATAATCCAAACTAAAAATTACATAAAATAATAATAATAATAATAATAATAATAATAATAATAATAATAATAATAATAATAATAAATAGAAATGCAGAGAGCTCTTCATTCATTTTAAGTATCTTGTGCTCTAATTTTATATTCATGTACAGGAAAACAAACATGGGCGCCCCCTGACAGGTTAGAAATCAAGATAAAATTACGAAATGCTGTTATTTTTTTTCTTGACCGGTCAGCAAATGTAGAGAATGGGACAACTGTACTTTAAACCTTGATTGGAGAATGAACGTTCTGCAGCAAGGTGTTAATGAACAGGTAATGCCTGCTTAAAAACAAAGCCTCCACTTCATGGCCGAATTTTAAGCTGCTGTAAATCTCGAACAGTTAAGAAGCCAATCTTTTATGCTTACTAAACAGCAATTTGCTCTACAGCCAAGCGTAAAATGAAAAAAAAAAATAAATAAATAAAAGGACAAAAAAATCGTGTGTGTTTGTGCATTTTTATGTTTGTGTGTGTGTATGTGTGTGTGTGTGTGTGTGTGTGTGTGTGTGTATACTTGCATTCATGCGAGCATGTGTGAGAGTGACAGATACTAGCTATTTGAGAATACTGACTTCAACAGGCAGTCAATCAGCATCAATTTGTTAAACATTCAGACTTATGAAATTCTTAATATTAGGCATTTTTGTCTAAGTTTAAACCTCAGTGAAAGCCAAACCACAGGAAGTAAAGGGGGTTGGGATGTGCTGCAAAGATCTGCAATGCTTGCACTGTGTGTGTGTGTGTGTGTTTCATTTATTTGTCCACAAGCAGAAATTGGGAGGAAAAATAAAGTCCCTATACATGTATGTGTGTTACTTTACATCAATGTATATGTGTCTGTGTATGTTTGTTTGTGTTCTTCAACATGCTTGTGTGTTTTTCTGTGTATGTGTGTGTGTCTGTATGTTTATGCTTCTGAATGTGTGTGTGTGTGTGTGTGTGTGTGTGTGTGTGTGTGTGTGTGTGTGTGTGTGTGTGTGTGTGTGCGCGTGCGTGTGTGTAGACATTAAATACTTGCACATCTTATATTTCTGATGTAAAATACTTCTTCCAAATAAATATGCTGAAGCTCTAATTTATATATATGTGTATATATATATATATATATATATATATATGTGTGTGTGTGTGTGTGTGTGTGTGTGTGTGTGTGTCTTCTTCTTCTTCTTTTGGCTGCTCCTGTTAGGGGTCGCCACAGCGGATCAAAAGTTTCATTTGTGTGTGCTGTATTAGAAAAGCAAAATAAAACAAAACAAAAATAATTTTGTAGATAGCCCACTCCCTAAGTGCAATAATGCCCCCCCCCCCCAAGGTGTATGTTATTGTGCAAATAACACCCTTCCAAGGGTGTAAAGGCACAATAACACACATTCTGTTGGGCATTATTGCAGGTTTGGTTGTATTGAATATGTTATTTTGTTCTATGTATACACTAGGCTTAAATTAATAGTTTAACAGTTTGTATATGTAAAACAACATTGTGCGAATGTTAAAGTTATGTTTTTTATTGCAGTTAGTTTACATATTTTGGCACTTGATTCTCCAGGATCTACAAATCAATCAAAGAATATAATGAATAACTTCATCCTGGTTATTAGCTGTAGTTCTGATTTTTTAGTAAAATGTCTAAATCTATAAAAGCATTGAACTGATTTAATGTCCCAAATCTATCACAGCAGTGACAAAAAAGAGGAAGAGGTGATCTACCTTTGAGCTATAGGGAATTTCCACATTGTAGTGTGTTACAGGGTAGTAATCATACTGAGAAAAGGACAGGAACCATTTTTTGCTCCTAACCAGCTAAAGAGTTACAGGAATTCTTTTGCTTTCTGCTAAGTCAGCTACTGTGATTTGCTCAGACTTGTAGAGAAGGAAGCCAAGCTCTCACTTTTTATTTTAAGTCACTGTCAGTACTTGTTCTGCAGGAGCTAACAGCAAAAAAGACACAATCGCTGCATAATTTCTGTAAGGCATATTAGGAAATGACAGTGCTAGGCGGAGGTGGATTTTCATTTCTGTAACCTGATCTCCTGTCATCCTGTCATGTATGGCGATAATGTAGGTACATTGTGCAGTGGACCCATCCCATTTAAAATGTTTTATCCCCAAACTGAAAGTATCATATCAGAGCCTAATTAAATTAACACTGCCTTCAAAATTTGTGAATTTCATGTTGTGAATTTCACGATTACTAAGTGCATCTTTTAAAACTGGACTACTGTGGACTGAATTTTGACTTCTCACGATGCTTTACTTGATTATGAAATATATTTTTAAGCTCTGTCATTCTCATATGTATGCTAGTTGACTATAAATGCTGTTTCTGAACTTGTGGCAAAGCAAACTTGTAACATCTGATGTGTGGATTCCATACAACTTTGATAATTAACAAAGTGCACTGGTAACATGGGGTAAGAACAAGCCCTCTTATAGTGACCCAATCAGAGAAATAGTATATTTTGTATAGCAGGCTGAAAATATTGAGGTCGGAGTTGTATGACAAGTACCACTCTCTGACTCAGGCAAATATTCCATATGGCTAGACTTTTCAGTGTCACAAGTGGTTAGTTCTAAACAACAAATTTTTCCTACACATAGAAAGGAACAACCGTGGAAGAGGAGAGATCATTCAGTAACATAAGCCATAGCAGGTGACTAGATGGGACAGTGAGACCAACTCATGCACAGACCTGACTGTGTCATGTACTCTACTGCAAAATCTGTTAACTGCTTTATTAAGAGATGCATGCAGTTGAATCCCTATGCCTTCAAGTGGCATCAACCTGTTTGATTTACTGTAGCTTGCACCTGACCAAAATAATTTGAGGATGTCACATACAGTACTCGTAAGATACGGCTGCCTGATCTCCAGTAATTCAATGACTGATTTTTTGGTAAATGGAAGTGATCCTGTTTACTCTCTTGGTTTCCCTCTGCACAGTCATTCTGAGTATCTCTCTATGCATAGAAAACTGCATGAAACAGTGAACACAGCTGAACATTTTGTTACAAGACATCTGTTGAGTCAATACTAATGGCATATTCATGCTCAGTGCTTTTTTTTTCTTCAAAACTTTCTTTAGGGATAATTGGAAATAGAACAACAATGCATTTATAACTGCTTCTCTTTGCAAATTGTTTTGTAGCACATCTGCCACAGTCTCAAGAGTTCCTCTTCTGGTGTGGGCAGTTATTGCACATGAACCAACAGAATTTATTTTAAAAAAAAGGATTGTACTTTTGCTAAAAATTATTATTGAAAAATTATATCTCTGTTACTGCTGTGTCTTCTGAACACTGTCGGAAGTATCACAGAATAGAATATGGCACGAAATCTTTCACACCACATCTCCATTCTGGTGAGCATGTTATTTCTGTGCAGTAATATCACATAGTATGCAATGACTGACAGTAAAGACCTGATCCTTGGTAACACTGGTGAGCGGATGTTCTGTCTTACTGAAAGAAAAGTCTAGAAGAGCAGTCACTGTGCAGGAATGCCTGTGGCAAACGAAAAAAAGGTGATATGCAGAGCTACAGCTAGCTTAGTATTGGTGAAGGGAAACAAATTTGCTGTGTACTCAGCTATAAAAAGGTGAAAGTACAAAATTAATTTAAACAACTCATAAGTACAAAACAAACATTTCACTTGCCAGGTGCCTTGCGTAATAACCTTCATGTTAACTGTAAGGTGGAGCTGAGTAAATACTTGAAAAGATAAGGAAGTCATAGTTTCTTACATGTGCAATGCACTATTATAAAATCAGGAAGATGGTGGTTCAGAAAATAATAGTCTGAGGACCATTTTAAAGCACATTTGGGCTACTGATGCAGACAGTTATTAAGTGTCTGTTAATGGGTATAACAAAAAACATTAATAAAGTGCAAATACTGTTAAAGTAAGCACAAATAGCATAATAAAGGTTGTAATATATAGAAAATAAAATGACAAAGGGGCACTTGACCTGGTGAAAGTGAGCACATAAGTTCTGAATTCGTTCAGGGCTAAGCTGAAGCTGCTCATTCTTTCATTCTTTTTTAATTTATGAAGGTGAACGTTAAGCAGAAAAGAAAGCTTAATTTTTTGTGTTGTCTTTTTTAGATTTGGTTGGCTGAAATTGCTGTCTGCTACTAAATGATGGAAGCTAAGAAATCAACTGTCAACTGGCATTTAATCTGAAAATGCACTCACTGGAGGCTCTCCTCAGACTGGAATATGTCAATGTCTGTGCAGTCACAGAAACTTAGTTCAGGGCTGCAGAGAGCACTCCTGCCTTACCAGGCTATACCTCATTCCACACTTTCTGACCGCAAAATGAGGTCAGAAAGACTACGGGTGGTGGAGTCTCTATCTTCATTAAAGACAGGCACACCTCCAGACTGGTTTACCAATATGACGCACTGGAATTACTCCACGTGCAACTGACAGTTGGCAAGACACCCATCCAAGTTATAGCCAGCTATAGACCCCCCTCCATATCTCTGGACACCCACACCTCCTACCTGGACCTACTTGACTCCGTCAAGGTATACCCTAACACCCTGATCTTCAACTACCCCACCATAGACTGAGTGAACTATTCCTGCACTAATGCCCTCACCCAAGAATTCCTTGACTTCATCAGTTCTAATGCACTCGATTAGCTGGCCTTATCCCCTACAAGGGGAAATAACATACTGGACTTGGTTCTCACCAACATGGGTGACTGCTGCACCATTCCCATAGTATGTTCTTCCATAGTGAGATCAGATCATCGGTCTGTCTCATTGAAAGTTTCAGTCCCACCCAACCCCTCCCAGCTGTAACCAGGCTAAAAAACTTTTCAAAAGCTTACTCAACCTTCTAAGGGAGGGGTATCAGCAGCTACACCCCCCCTCAGATGATGCATACAGCTATACTGAACAGTGTGCCAGTGCAGTATACAAGCATCTGTACAACTGCATGAACTCATACACACCCAAAAGAACTAAAATCTGTTCCTCAAGGAAATGCAAACCTGTCTGGTGGACATGCTCTATCAACAGGCTTTACAACAAAAGGAAAAAAAAAAACTGTTGTCCAAGGGTAAAAAGGAACAAATTCCAAATTGGAGAAACTCCCGCCTCTGCCGCAACAAACAAATTAGATCACTAGTGAAAACCTCCAAAGCCAATTATGAGTTGAAACTAGCCTCCAAAACAAAGGGAAACCACAAGTCCTTCTTCAGTTATGTCAGGAACCTCCATGGCAAAGCCCAAGTTTGTTCCGAACTAGTACTTAATGGTGCCACTTAGACTGATCCTGCTGACTTAGCCAATCTGCTGGCTGATAGGTTCAGCGCAAACCTCACTCACTTATCACCCCCCCCCAAAGGCCCAGTCTACATCCTCGATACTTGTCCCACACCTCACATTTCTGTAAATCAAGTGTTAAAGGCCCTATCCAAGGCAAAGAATACAGCTTCCATGGGATGTGATAGTATCCCAGGCTGTATTCTGCACCATCTCCAGCAAGAACTAGCTTTGCCATTGAGCACCCTAGTCAACAACAGCCTAACTACAGGCTTCATTCCAGCAGAGTGGAGAACTCCCATCATCATCCCTTTGCACAAAGGTGGTGCCACTACTGACCTGGGAAGGTATCACCCCATCAGCTTGACAAGTCTGATCTGTATAGTCATGGAGCATATTATTATGGATCTCATAAACAAGGACATAGGCAATCTCCAAGCACTCGACCCCACCCAGTTCAGATTTGTCAGGGGCAGATCTTGCCTATTGAACTTAGTTGACTTCTCTGAGACTGTTACCAAGGCCCTGGATGAGGGAATGTCAGTACAAACAGCTTACCTTGACCTGGCCAACCTCTATAACACAATCCCCCATGCAGGCATCATCTAAAAGCTAACACAACTTGGTGGTAATCCCTTTCTAGTCAGATGGCTGGCCAAATGGCTCACATATAGGACCCACAAGGTCAAAATAGGTGCTACCACCTCAAACATCAGACCTGTCACTAGTGGTGTTCCCCAGGGATCTGTCCTGGGACCCCTACTGTTTGGCATCTACTTCTCAGAGCTCGAGGCAAAGACAAAGGGCCTGTGGCTGACCACATTTGTGGATGACTGTAAGATGGGTGCTGTCACTGACTCCCCAAATGATGTTAACATACTGCAAGAGGGTCTCACAGCTACAAATAACTAGTGCCAAAGTCATGGCCTTAAGTTAAATGCAAAAAAATGCATTATTGTACCATTCTGCAAAAGCACGGCCCCTACTGATTACCACATCAACGGCAACCCCCTTAGCACACAACCTGTGGTGAGAGACCTGGGTACTCAGGTTGGCAACAATCTCACATTCGACCATCATGTGGTGGTTGTGGTCAGAAAAGCCTTGCATCCAGAAAAAAAGGAGGTTATTACCTCTCCATACACCTCCCTTATTAGACCTATGGTTGAGTATAATGCCCCATTTGGTATGTACCTCTCAAAACACCTGCACCAACTGGAAAGGCCACAGAAATACCTCACAAAGAGAATCCATGGCCTCCATCACCTATCCTCTGTGGACAAGCTTAAATCACTATCACTCTACTTGATATCATACAGATTGCTCAGAGTTGATCTGTGTCCCGCCTACAGGGCAATATCAGACCCTGCTCTACTAGAGATGCTCCATATCCATAAGTTTAACTCCACAAGCATTACCTGCTCGATAGGCCTAAATCTAATATGCAACATCAACAAAACCTGCTGGACAGACAGGTTTGTCTCCCGGAGACTGCCCCTTCTCTGGAATAGACTTCCCATACATGTCAAACAGAGTACCTCACTGGCCCTCTTCAAACGCAATCTTGATGAGTGGATGGGAAACCATAAATTTGTCCTAGGGGTTCCACCTTTATCCCTCACTGACAGGGACGACAGGTGCTGACTGAGGTTTCTTTTTTGGGGATAAACTCTTGGCTAGGCTTGTAAGGGCCCCAGGGCCATTAGGCTAGTAACCTGCTATGATTCTTTGATCCTGTGATCCTGGTAGATGCTTAATAGGGTCAACAGAACTTCCACCACTATAGCAGAAGACCAGTGCAATGGACAATAATATCCCCCAGGTGACCAAGAACAATGAACCATATCAGGGCACAGGAAACTGCAGATTAGAGTAGGATAACATGTGACAATATGAGAATGAGTGACAGGGAAGCATAATAAGAAAACAGAGAAAGGAAACAGGGGAGCTGCAGTAGAAAACTAGGAAACATAGGGTTAGGCAGCTCACCCGTTGTTGCAGAGATTAGGGATCTGATAAGGGGATTGGGATAGCGGAGTGAAGGAGAGGATCCAGGGAAGACAAAGAGCTACTTATGAATAACCTTTGTCTCATATTTGAGGAACTGTTCTGCTAAAGCAGGTTCTGGGAAGGGACCTTAATAGGCTAATAAGATGAAAAGGAGTAGAAAGAGGCAGGTAGAAGAGAAAAGCCCAGGTTCTTGGCCCAGGAATTGTAATTTATTGAACATTCGGGAAGTTGTCCATCTCTTTCAACTTTCTGGTTTAAAAGACCACATCTGCGCTTGTTTCCCATATTTCCTGTGACTAACCTACTGGAAAGCACTAGAAAGCCTTAAACTGATACAAGCCTTCTAGCTTAAAAGAGAGACTTTTGAGTGATTGAGTATCAGTTTTCTGTATTTTCTTGTTGTACTTAACTGTTTTCCGCCTAAATGCTGATTTTCCAGCACTTACTGTGATTTAAAAGCTTGTTTTTTTCACATATTGTACTTATTTGACTGCCTGCACTTTTAAAAAGTTGTTTTTTGTTTAAAAAATTGTTTAACTGTTGTAGGCTACACGCTAAAGTGCGATAGCCTTTTCTGAAAGCTTGTAGTCATTTAAAGCTGTTTTAAGTGTACTTTTTACTGTTTTTGCATTATCTTTTCAAAAAAAAAAAATTCTTGTTTCCCGTCTTTCTAAGCTGGTATAGTCCAGTTTTCAGGCTAGTGCTGAATTCAGAGCTGTGTTACAAGTTTCTGAGTTACCCATACCTTACTTGGATAGAGGGAAGTTTCTCTCTTCACCTGTGAGAGAGGGGAACTTTGAGCAGCCATCTGTTCCTGGAGGAGTGGTTCCAGCCCAGAAGTTAGCAGTTTAAAAGCCGCGTTTGCACAGTTTTGTGCGCCGGGCAGCACCGGTTAGCTAGGGTTAAATTAATCCCGGCTCCACTAAGTCTCCTCTTCAGTTTTTCACTTGAAACTAGTTTAACTTTCAACCTAAGCACTCAAAAAGCATCCTACAGTCCAGCACTTGCTCAGGTTCATAGGTTCATAGGTTCATACTAGGCTATCTGCCCTAGGGCATTTATAAGCCTAGCCAGAGTGTGTTTGGCTTTCGCCACCCATTTTAAATTAATTTTGCTATGCCCTTTTTCGAGGTTAGTATACTGTGCCTCTGTCTAACAGTGACACAGAAGTGATACCCGGGGTAAACCTATGATCTCCCATCCACTCATCAAGATTCCTCTTGAAGAGAGTCAATGAGGGACTCAGTAGCAAGCTCTAATATACCCCAACACTTGACTACCCAGCAGGACAAGGCTTTTTATCCACCCCTTACCAACCAAGCAACTAAGCAGCTCAACCTACTATTCAGGCATGACTAAAGGGCAACTTCAGGTGTACTCTCCAGTCCAGCTGATGAATCTGGGTATCCTGAGGCAATGTTACAACTGCCTCATGTGCACAGGCAGCCCTCTCCTACTACCACAAAACAATAACATATGTGAGAGATGCAATTATACATCCAAACTGGAGGCTAAGGTCTCTCCACCCAAGACTGGAACAGACAGTCATGAGGAGAAGGTTAACACTTGCACCACACTTCCAGCCTCACATAGACCTACTAAACCAGCACTGAAAAAAAATACACATAAATACACATAATCATACTCGGAGGCTCTAAATAAAAACCTGCAAAAGCATCAGAGAGCTCCAAAGCAGACACCCACATAACATGCACCTCCTGTCACAAACCAGACAACACATAAAACACAAAATCAATGTGCCGCACAATCACAGCCCTTAAGGCGAAATAACATACCTAACACACTAGTAATAGGTGACTCAATAGCCAGGCACACTGACGCCCCACTCACTAGGCTGGACAAGAAGAAGGTTACTGTTAGCTGCCTGTCAGGAGCCATAATCCGCCACATAACACAAGCACTCAGGTCACTCCAGAACAAGTACAAATATGACTCTGTCGTTGTTCATGTTGGTGTGAATGACCTGAGACGTGCCTCCCTGGACTACATGAAAAGAGACATGGAAGAGCTCTCTGATCATGTAGCCCAGGTGGTTATGACCCTGACCCTGAGTAGCACCCTGCCCTCACCAAGAATGATGTCTCAGTATAAAGAAAAAATGATCAGTTTCAACAATTGGCTAATCTTCTGGTGTCATTCAAAGGGGATCCAGTGTGTGTCAGCCTGGGATGACATGCTCGACAAGCCACATTTCTTTGCAAAAGATGGCTTTCACCTGTCACCCTTTGGCTTTCGAATACTGGCCAAGGCTCTTGCTGCCCCCATAGTGCCTTTTTTAGGCAAGGCTCAAAATTCAAACCCACCTCTGTAAACAGCACAAGTAAAAAAATGAGGGTTATGCTACTCAATGCCAGGAGTTTAAATCTCAAAATGCATGCGCTCGAAGCACTCCTAAGTATGGAGAATGTCGACATATGTGCAGTAACTGAAAAACCTGGCTCAAGGCTCCAGAGAGCACACCAGCACTACTGGGCTATAACTCATACCACACATTTCGGCCACAGAATACGGACCAAAACACAAAAGGAGAGGGTGTAGCCATATTCATCAAGGATACCCACACCTCCAGGTTAGTGGTGCAGCATGATACCTCTGAGATCATCCATGTGCAGCTAACATCGGGCAAATCTGCAATGCAAATCTTGGCCTGCTACAGATCACATTCCATGACCCAGGACCACCACTCCGCCTTTCTGGAGACACTGGAAAACATGAAGGTCCTACCGAACAATCTGATATTGGGCAATTTCAATTACCCTACCATTAACTGGGAAAACTACTTGAGTACAAGCTCCCAGGCTCAGCGCTTCCTGGAATTTATCAACTCAAATGGCCTGGATCAGCTGGTAAACTCCCCTACCAGAGGCCACAACATATTGGACCTGGTCATCACCAACATGGGTAACAGGTGTTCCGTACCGGAGACCAACCCATCACTGGTTAGATCAGACCATAAACTAATCACCCTGGATGTCCACACCCCACCACCACCCCAACCAAGGAAACCACAGTAAAAAACATTTCTAAAGCAAACTTCACCTTACTTAAGGCAGAAGTGGTAAGTTTCACAGCCCCCACGCTAAAGGATAACACTGCCCAAGATGCAGAATCCTATACAATTGCACTCTTTGAGCACCTACAAGGATGCATGGATTGTGCCATCCCTAGCAAAACCAAGACTCACTCCCCTAAGAGAAGGAAACCAGTCTGGTGGACCCCTGCCATAAACAGGTTATACAACAAAGGGAGGAAACTAGTTCAGAAAAAAAGCAAATCCCAAGAAGGAAAGACATCCCTGATGAGTATCAGTAAGAAACTAAGGTCCCTCATAAAATCATCCAAGGCTAACTTCGAAAGAAAAATAGCCAAGGATTCAAAAGATAACCACAAAGCCTTCTTTAGCTATGTCAAGAATCCAAGTGGCAACTCGCAGATATGTTCTGAGCCAGTGCAAAATAGCACAAAATATACTGAACCTACTGATATTGCCAACATCCTGGCAGATAGATTCAGTGCAAACTTCACCTCCCTCTTACCTTCAAAAGGGCCCACAACAATACCGGAAAAGTATAGTGTCCTGGAAATCACAGACGCATAAGTGAAAACTGCCCTTCCAAAAGCCAAAAACACAGCATCAGTGGGGCAAGATGGTGTCCCAGGCTGTGTCTTGCATGAACTACAGAACAAACTAACCCCCCACCTAAATACACTGTTCAACCTCAACCTCTCCACAGGCTACATGCCCATAGAATGGCACACAGCAACGTTTATTCCGCTCCACAAAGGAGGGGCCACAACTGACCCTGGTAACTATCGCTCCATAAGCCTGACTAGCCTGGTCTGCAAGGCTATGGAGTACATTATCATGGAACTCATTAACAAAAACATTGGAAAACTCCAAACACTTGACCCAACCCAGTTTGGGCTTGTTAAGGGCAGATCATGCCTACTAAACCTGGTTGACTTCTTGGAGACAGTCACCAAGGCCATAGACGAGGGAAAGGTGGTTCACACAGCCTACCTTGATCTCACCAAGGCGTTTGACACCATTCCTCACTCAGGTATTATAGAAAAGCTCACCAGCCTGAACATAAACCCCTACGTCACAAGATAGGTTGTCAACTGGCTTACAGACAGAACTCACACGGTAAGAATAGTGGGCTCCAGGTCCGACTCTAAACCAGTCACAAGTGGTGTCCCACAAGACTCAGTTCTGGGACCCCTACTGTTTGGCATATATTTCTCAGAAGTACAGGCAAACACAGGAGGACTATGGCTAACCAAGTTCGCTGATGACTGCAAACTGGGAGCCATAACTGACTCTCTGGCTGACACGAACATCCTTCAAAAAGGCCTTACTGAGACAGACACCTGGTGTCAAAGTCATGGCCTCAAGCTAAATGCCAAAAAATGCATAGTCATCCCATTTGGGAAAAACAAAACACCCACGAATTACCACATAGGTGGCAGCCCCCTTAATACAGGAAAGGTAATAAGAGATCTGGGGACCCAGGTAGATAGTAATCCCTCCTTTGACAATCATATTGCCAAAGTAGTTAGGAAATCCTTCTATGTGGCCCATCTAATTACTAAGGGGTTTGCATCTAGAAATAAAGAGGTTATAGTGCCCCTCTACTCGTCACTCATCAGACCCATCATAGAGTACAATGCCCCATTTGGGATGTACCTCACAAGACACTTCCAATGGCTGGAAAGTCCACAAAAGCACCTCACCAAGAGAATTACTGGCCTCAAACATATGTCCTATGCAGCCCAACTGAAAAAACTCTGGTTGTACTCAGTGACATATTGCTTACTCAGAGGTGATCTCTGCCTGACTTACAAAGCCATGTCCAACTCAGAATTGCTGGACATGCTCCACCTAAAGAAATCCAAGTCACTGCGAGCCACGTGCTCTAGTGAGCTAAACCTCACCACAACAATAAATAGAACATGCTGGAGGGATAGATTCCTGTCACAGAGACTCCCCATGCTTTGGAACAAAATTACTAACTATATTCGGCAGAGCCCCTCACTAACACTCTTCAAGAGAAACCTTAACGAGTGGATGGGTAACAGAAAATACACCCCTGGGATCACTTAATTGGCTCTGCTTGACAGAGGATTAGTTAATTAATCAATGGGGCGGCGAAAGCCAACACACTCTGGCTAGGTTTATAAATGCCCTCGGGCAGATACCCTAGTACCTACCTATGAACCTATGAACCTATAAAATAAGACTGGAAAAGAATGGCTTGAAAAGAAAGGATAAGGCATTTATTCAGCTGCATTTATTGCTGCTTGTTAGTAGCCTGATTAAATTGTAACTGTTACTCTAAGCCTTTGGTTTAAGCCTTGGGCTTCAGACCAGTTGTTTTACATTAAGAAGGTTTGTGGTCTTTACTGTTGTGGCAGGACAGGTAGCTTACATCCTTCTAAGTTGGAGTTGCTGATTGAAGCCATAGTGTCTGTTATTCTGAAAGTGTATTAGTTCTGGTTTATGCACTTGGGCTTTGGGCCAGTTATTTTACATTAAGAAGGTGTGGTCTGCACTCTTGTGGGAGGAGAGAGTAGATTCTACCCTTCTAAGCTGGGAGTTTCTGGTTAAAGGCTTATTGTGCCTGCTTATTTGAACTGCTTCTTTCTGAAATTGCTACACCTTGTTTGCAGTAACATAGGCTAAATTCAGACCTGCTGAATCTAGCTTTGTTTGTATAACTTGAGCACTAGTCCAGACCATCTTTTTTGGAGAAGGTTCCCCTGCACCCTAGTGGCAGGAGTGTGCAGTTGAACTTGTCTGATTGAAGGTTGCTGGAACGGGGCTCAGTTTTTAGCTTTTTATTGGTTAATTGGTTAATTTGTTTAAATCAGTTTGCTCATTTGCTACTGTTATATTAAAAAAAAAAAAAAAAAAGTATACACTTTGTGCATCGCTGCTTGGCTAGGGTTAAACTATTCCTGGCGCCATAACGTGTGCTCTTCAAATTTTCCCTTAGAACTAGCCAGTTTTTTAGTTTTAGCACTCAAATCTGTTTCTTTGAGCTCAGCACTTGTTCAGAACTCGTTGTAAGCACTAAATAAGCTACAACTCACTGCATCACTCAACTTTCCTCACTTGTCTAGAGGAAAACAGTTTTTAGTACTTAATAAATAAGCACCTATCCAGGCATGTTTAAGGGTCAGCTCTCTGTGTTTTCTCCTGTCTACCTGATGAATCTGGGCATCTTGGGGCAATGCAGCAATTGCCTCATGTACACAGACAACCCTCTCCTCCTACCACCTAACACTACAACCTGTGAGAGATGCACTTATATAGCCAAACTGGAAGCAAAGATCTCTTCACCCAAGACTGGACTAGACAGTCAAGAGGAGAAGGTAAACACTTGCACCACACCACACCACACTCAGCACATAGTCCCTCAAAACCTACACTACCAAATCACTCACATAGAAACACAAAACACACACCTACATTTGCGGAGGCTCTCAATAAAAATCTGCTCAAGCAACAGAGACCTCCAAAGCAGAAATGCAAGCAACCTCCACTCCCCAACATAACCCAAATGACACATAGCCCACAAACTCAGTGTGCCACTCAACCACAGCCCATAAGGAATAACAACATACCCAACACTCTAGTCATAGGTGACTCTATAGTCAGACACACTGATGTTCCACTCACCAGGCTAAACAAGGAGAAAGTTACTGTCAGCTGCATGTCAGGTGCCAGGATCCGCCACATAACGCATACTTCAGGTCATGCCACAACAAGTACAAATATGACTCTGCCATTGCCCATGTTGGTGTGAATGACCTGAGATGTACTTCCCTGGACTACATGAAAAGAGACATGGAGGAGCTCTCCAATCTTGTAGCCCAGGCAGGTATGACCCTAGCCCTGAGTAGCATCCTGCCATCACCCAGAATGATACCATAGTACAAGTGTGGACATCCTACAGAAGGGCCTCACTGAGACAGATGCCTGGTGTCAGAGGCATGGCCTCAAGCTCAGTGCCAAAAAGTGCATTGTCATCCCCTTTGGTAAAAACTCTGTACCCATGAACTACCACATAATGGCAGTCTACTTAATGCTGAATGTGTGATACGAGACCTTAGGACCCAGGTGGACAGTAGTCTATCCTTTAATAATCACATCACCACAGTAGTCAGGAAATCCTTCTACATGACACACCTCATTACAAAAAGGTTCTCATCCAGGAAAAAAGAGACTGCTGAATCCTACACAAATGCACTTTATAAGCACTTACATCAGTGCATGGATCGTGCTACCCCTAACAAAACCAAGATTCTATCCTTCACATAAAGGAAGCCAATCTGGTGGTTCCCTGCCATAAACAGACTCTATAACAGAAGAAAGAAACAGTTGCAAAAAAGAGTAAAATCTCATGATTGGAGGAACTCCCTGGTTAGCCTCAGTAAGAAGCTGAGATCCCTCATAAAATCCTCCAAAGCTAGTTACGAAAACAAAATCATTACTGATTCTAAAGACAACCACAAAGCATTCTATAGCTATGTCAAGAATCTCAATGGCAACACTCAGATCTGCTGAGAGTTACAACACAATGCCACTAAATATACAGAACCAACTGATATTGCCAACATCCTGGCAGATAGGTTCAGTGCTGACTTTACCACCCTTGCACCCCCTAAAGGGCTCATCTCTATACAAGAAAAATGCAAAGTTCCTGTAATCCCGGCTGCACAGGTAAAAACCACACTCTCCAAAGCCAAGAACACAGCATCCATGGGACCTGACAACATCCCAGGCTGTATTCTACACGAACTACAGAATGAACTGCCACCCTACCTAAGCACCATGTTCAGTCATAGCCTCACCTCAGGCTTTGTGCCCACTGAAAGGCGCACAGCGACGGTTATCCCACTCCACAAACGGGAAGCCACCACGGACCCTGGGAACTACCGCCCCATTAGCCTAATGAGGCTGGTCTGCAAGGCCATGAAACGCATCATCATGGAACTTAAAAACAAAGACATTGGTAATCTCGAAACTCTGGACCCCACCCAGTTCGGGTTTGTAAAAGGCAGATCATGTCTCCCAAACCTGATAGACTTCTTTGAAGCAGTCACCAAAGCTGTAGACGAGGGTAAGGTAGTTTACACAGCCTATCTAGATCTCGTCAAGGCTTTTGACAACATGCCCCACTCTGGAATTATAGATAAACTCACTAAACTAGGTATACATCCCTATGTCACAAGATGGGTTGCCAACTGGCTCACTGATAGAACCCACACTGTGAAAGTAGCAGACTCCAAATCCGACTTCAGACCAGTGACAGGTGGTGCACCACAGTGTTCAGTCCTGTGTCCTCTCCTGTTTGGTATCTACTTTTATGAAGTACAGGCTAACACAGAAGGTCTTTGGCTAATGAAGTTCGCAGATCACTGCAAACTAGGAGCCATAATCGAAACTCCTAATGATGTGGAAATCCTGCAAAAGGGCCTCACTGAGACAGATGCCTGGTGTCAAAGCCATGGCCTGAAGCTCAGTGCCAAAAAGTGCATTGTCATCCCCTTTGGTAAAGACTCTGTACCCATGAGCTACCACATATGTGGTAGCCTACTTAACACTGAAAGTGTGATTAGAGACCTTGGGACACAGGTGGACAGTAGTCTCTCCTTTGATAATCACATCACCACAGTAGTCAGGAAATCCTTCTACATGGCACACCTCATCACAAAAGGTTTCTCATCTAGGAAAAAAGAGGTCATTGTTCCCCTCTACTCGTCACTCATTAGACCCATTATAGAGTACAATGCCCCTTTTGGTGTGTACCTCACAAGACATGTGAGGATATGTGAGAGATGCAACCATATAGCCAAACTGGAGGCTGAGCTCTCTCATCTCAAAACTGGTGTAACCAGTCAGGAGGAGAAGGTAACCTCACACAACACAATTCCAGTATCACATAGTCCCACCACAACAACGAACCAAACACATAAAAACACAAAAACATACTTGGAGGCTCTAAATAAAAATCTACCTAAGCAACAGAGACCTCCAAAGCAGACATCCAAGCAAACGCTACCCCAAAACAAAACACGTACAACACATAGCACACAAAGTCAGTGTGCCAAGCAGTCACAGCCCTTAAGGCTGAATAACACACCTGATACTCTTGTAATAGATGACTCTATTGTCAGGCACACTGACGTCCTGCTCACCAGGCTGAATAAAGAGAAGGTCACAGTGAGCTGCCTGTCGGGCGCTAGGATCCGCCACATAACGCAAGCACTCAGGTCACTCCAAAGCAAATACAAATATGACTCAGTCATTGTACATGCTGGCATGAATGACCTGAGACGTACCTCCCTCGACTACATGGAAAGAGACATAGAGGAGCTCTCTGATCATGTAGCTCAGGCCAGTATGACCCTGACCTTGAGCAGCATCTTACCCTTACCTAAAATGATGCCACAGTATAAAGACAAAATGATCGATTTTAACAATTGGCTAAAATGTTGGTGTCATTCAAAGGGGATCCAGTGTCTGTCAGCCTGGGATGACATGCTCGACAAGCCACGTTGCTTCGCTAGGGACGGCTTGCACCTGTCACCCCTGGGCTTTCGGATATTGGCAAAGGCTCTTGCCACTCCCATAGTGCCTTTTTTAGGCAAGGCTCAAAAATCAAACCCACCTCCATAGACAGCACAAGGAATAAGAAACTAAGGGTAATGCTGCTAAACGCCAGAAGTCTTAACCTCAAGATGCACACACTCGAAGCTCTCCTCAGTATGGAGAACATCGATATCTGTGCAGTGACAGAAACCTGGTTCAAGGCTCCAGAGAGCACCCCAGCACTACCAGGTTATACCTCATATCATGCTTTTCGGCCCCAAAACCAGAACCGAACCACAAAGGGAGGGGGAGTTTCCATATTTATCAAGGATATCCACACCTCCAGGTTAGTGGCATTGCACGAAGTATCGGAGACCATCCATGTGCAACTGACAGTGGGCAAGACTGCTTTACAGTTTATAGCATCCTACAGACCACCCTCTCAAAGTCAGGAATCCCACTCGGCTTTCCTGAAAACATTGGAGAACATGAAGATCTCTCCGAACACCATTATATTGGGTGACTTCAACTACCCAAACATAGACTGGGAGCATTACTCAAGCCCTAGCACCTTAGCCCAAAGGTTCCTGGAATTTATAAACTCAAATGTTATGGAACAAATAGTCACCACTCCCACAAGAGGGGATAACATACTAGACCTGATCATTACCAACATGGGGACTCTATGCTCCATACCAGAAGTATATCCCTCATTGGTAAGATCAGACCATAAATTAATTTCACTGGATATCCACATCCCAACCCCACCCCCAGCCCAGAAAACCACAGTGAAAAACTTTTCAAAAGCAAACTTCACACTTCTCAAAACCGAAGTGGAATCCTTCAAGGCCCCAGGGCCAGTGGAAAATACGGCCCAAACTGCAGAATCCTATATAAACGCATTCTACGGACATCTCCAGGAATGCATGGATCATGCTATCCCAAACAAAATCAAGACCCAATCACCCAAAGGCAGGTGTCCAGTCTGGTGGACCCCAGCCATAAATAAACTGTACAACAGAAGGAGGAAGCTACTACATGATAGAACAAAATCCCTAAAAGGGAAGGCATCTCTGATCAGTACTAGCAAAAAATTACAATCCCTCATAAAATCCTCCAAGGCCTTCTTTGAGAGAAAAATTGCTCGGGACACTAAAGACAATCATAAGGCTTTGTTCAGTTATGTTAGGAACCTGGGATGCAACTCCCAGACTTGTTCTGAGTTGATTCTAAACGACAAAGAAATACACTGAACCCACAGACATCACCAATATCCTGGCAGACAGGTTCAGTGCAAAACCCCCCCCCAAAAGAGCTAGTATCTATCCCGGCAGAGTGCAGCCTCCCAAACATCTCTGATGCTCAGGTGAAGGCCGCCCTCTCCAAAGCAAAAAACACTGCTTCCATGGGACCAGATGGTGTCCCGGGTTGCGTCCTACATGAACTCCAAGAAGAACTAATCCCTCAAGTAAAACTGCTGTACAATCTCAGCCTCACTACAGGATATGTGCCCAAAGAATGGCGTACAGCAACAGTGGTCCCACTCCACAAAGGTGGCGCCTCTACAGACCCTGGTAACTATCGCCCCATAAGCCTGACTAGCCTGGTCTGCAAGGCTATGGAGAGGATCATCATGGAACTCATAAACAAAAACATTGGGGACCTACAGACACTAGATCCTACCCAATTTGGCTTTGTCAAGGGCAGATTCTGCCTTTTGAACCTGGATGACTTCTTCGAAACAGTCACCAAGGCCATAGATGAAGGGAAGGTAGTCCACACAGCCTATCTGGACCTCGCAAAGGCATTTGACACAATACCCCACTCGGGCATCATAGATAAGCTATCCAGCCTAAATATAAACCCCTATGTCACAAGATGGGTTGCAAACTGGCTCAAAGACAGATCCCACAGAGTCATGTCAGACTCTAAACCGGTCACAAGTTGCGTCCCACAAGGTTCTGTCCTGGGACCTCTCCTGTTCGGTATTTACTTTTCTGAGGTACAGGCCAACGTGGGAGGACTATGGCTCACCAAGTTCGCAGATGACTGCAAACTGGGCGCCATAATCGACTCTCCAGCTGACATAAACATCCTTCAAAAAGGTCTCACAGAGACGGATAACTGGTGCCAGAGCCATGGCCTAAAGCTAAATACCAAAAAGTGTATAGTCATACACTTTGGCAAAAACAATGTGCCCACAAATTACCACATAGGTGGTAACCCATTAAGTACAGAGAAAGTAATTAGGGATCTGGGGTGCCAAGTTGATAGCAATCTCTCCTTTGACAACCACATTGCCAAAGTGGTTAGAAAGACCTTCTACATAGCCCACCTCATCATGAAAGGATTCACATGTAGATCAAGAGAGGTAATCGTGCCCCTTTATTCATCCCTCATCAGGCCCATCATAGAGTACAATGCCCCCATTGGGATGTACCTTACCCGACACCTGCAGCAATTAGAAAGACCCCAAAAGTACCTCACCAGGAGGATCAAGGGACTCAAACAGATGCCATATGCTGCTCGGTTAAAAAAACTCCAGCTCTACTCAGTTGCATACCGCCTACTTCGAGGCGATCTATGCCTGACATATAAAGCTATGTCCAACCCAGAATTAATGGACATGCTCCGCCTCAGAAAATCTAAATCCCTTAGAGCCACGCACTCGAGGGACTTGAAGCTCAGCAAAGAAATAAATAGAACATGCTGGAGGGACAGATTCATAACCCAGAGGCTCCCTTCGCTCTGGAATAGAATTCCAATTCATGTTAGGCAGAGCACCTCACTGACTGTCTTCAAGAGGAATCTTGATGAGTGGATGGGGGATCGTAGGTTTGACCTGGGGATTACTTCAGTGTCACTATTAGACAGAGGCACAGTAAACTAAACTTTAAAATGGGCACAGTAAACTCAAATCATGGGGTGGCATAAGCCAAACACAATCGGGCTAGGCTTATAAATGCCCCAGGGCAGATAGCCTAGTATGAACCTATGAAGACATCTACAACAACTGGAAAGGCTGCTGAAATACCTCACAAAGAGGATTACCGGCCTCAAACAGATGCCCTACGCAGATCGTCTCAAAAAACTCCAGCTTTACTCCGTCGCATATTGCCTACTCAGAGGTGATCTCTGCCTAACATTCAAACCTATGTCAAACCCAGAGCTGTGGGACATGCTCTACTTAAAAAAATCCCAATCCCGACGAGCTGCACGCTCTAGGGACCTAAACCTTGTCACCACAATAAACAGAACGTGCTGGGGGGATAGATTCCTGTCCCAGAGACTTCCCATACTCTGGAACAAACTACTTATCTATATCAAACAAAGCTCCTTATTAGCACTCTTCAAGAAAAAATCTTGATGATTGGATGGGAGATAGGAAATTCACCCCAGGGATCATCTCTGTAGCTCTGCTCGACAGGGGCACAGAAAATAATTTTCTTGGGTGGCGAAAGCCAGAGTACCTTTTTGGCTAGGCTTATATAGGCCCTGGGGCCAATAGCCTAGTACCTACCTATGAACCTATGAACAAAGGTCAGCAGGGCACTAAAAAAGCAAGCAGAGGAGAAGGGAAGAGCGAAATAGTAGAAGGGCAAAAGACGGAAGCAATGGAACAGATGTCAGGCAGGAAGTAAACAGAAAAGGAAAAGTTAGTGACAATGAAAAATAGAGAGCTTTCAAGGACTGGAATGTCATGGAGGATGAACAAGGGCAAGTCTAGGTGGCAATAGAAGGAGAGAAGGCAGAGCTTGGGCTACCCAGACAAGAGGCAGCATTAGAGGGAGAGCATAGAGGTATTGGACAAAAAGGAAAGTGGGACATTTAACCAGAAGGCAGGCAGAAGAAAGTATCAGGAGGAGGAGCAACATATGTAGTCAAGGGGAAGACAACAAAAGCACAGGAGGGGCAGTGGGCAAGTAGAGATTGCCAGGGTGGAGCACATATCATATCAATTGTGACTGACTCATCATTTGAAGTATATAGGTTCATAGGCTGATAGGTTGGTAGTAGGGCCTATACAAGCCTAGCCATAACAATTCCCTGGCTATTTCTTCACACAGTATTTACTTCCATGGACCCCTGTCTAGCAGGGCAACTGACGTGATCTCCAGGGTGAATTTCCTACCTCCCATCCAATCATCAAGGTTCCTTTTGAAGAGGGCCAAAGAGGCGCTCTGCTTGACATGTATAGGCGGTCTATTCCAGAGTCTGGGGAGTCTCTGGGTCAGGAACCTATCCCTCCAGCATGTTTTGTTCATTGTGATGTCAAAGTTTAGATTGCTGGAGCATGTGTCTCTGAGGGATTGGGATTTCTTTAAGTGTAGCATGTCCAACAGCTCTGGGTTTGACATGGACTTGTATGTTAAGCAGAGATCGCCTCTGAATAGACAATATGTATAGGTGGAGTTTTTTCCGACGGTCAGCATAGGGCATCTGCTTTAGGCCTATGATTCTTTTAGTGAGGTATTTCTGCAGCCTTTCCATTTGTTGCAGATGTCTTGAGAGGTACATACCAAACGGGGCATTGTATTCTATAATGGGTCTAATGAGGGATGAGTACAGTGGAACAATGACCTCCTTTTTTCCTGGATGAAAAGCCCTTAGTGATGAGGTGTGCCATATAGAAGGATTTCCAAGGGTAGAGTGCCTGAAATAAAGCAGTAAAACCACATCTGCAGAAAAACGGTCTGAGGCACACCACGACAATAAGAAGCTGACCATCGTTCGTTTGACTGTTTATTGTAGAAGAAACATATACATATAAGTAACAGAATGTTCCTAGTGCTCAGTAAGCGCTTTCACATTCCAATAGAATGCTTCATCAGACTGTTAGTGCACCAACTGATTCTTATATTTACATAGCACCTTCAGTCAACAATGCACCAATCACCTATGGGCTCATTTATTTAAAAACAAATAGAATCACTATCTTAAAAAATCACTATCTTAAAAAATTTCTTTTGACATTAATTACTAAATGAAATCAACAGTTAAAACAAGCTATTTCATATATAATTTATTTACACATTATAGTAAAATCATGTTAAATGGTGAAGCAATAAATCAAAAAAAATATATGTATATACATTCTCATAGAAACTCATGAAACTCACTTTGACATAAATATCTGAAAAACTGCTCCAAACATCCATGTGCACATCAAACAATAAAACAATATGCACATAAAACAATACAAAACATGTATATAAATAACATTATAAAAAAGGACCATAAGTAATATAAAAACTCTATAAAAAACACTATGGAAAACAACTATCTAGCATTTTGCGTCATATAGTAAAAATATATATATGCATATATAGAATGCTAAAGAAATCTATAAAAATCATATAAATGCTTCTCACAGTGAGGAAACTACTATTTAATAAAATAAAGCAATACCAGGAGGTCATATCTCATACAGGCTAGGTGTCAAGTACCACTTAATATATATAAAAAATAATAAATTAATGTTTATAGCCCCTTGCACTAAGGAAGGGTTTCAAAGATACTCTTTCATTTAAACCAGAGGCTCTATCAGCTTGTAGCCTCATAATCCACCTTACTTCTCTTTGTTCAGTGTAATTTTTATAGTCACCTAACCTGACATCTCTATATATCAGTTCTATGACTATAAACTTAAATGTATGTGTCGTGCCTTTCATCATCACATGTTTGGCCAAAGCATTGTTATCATCTTTTCTATTAATAGCATATACGTGTTCTCTTACACGTTCTCTAAGAGTCCTATTAGTCATGCCAACATAAAAGGATGTGCATGTAATGCATACTGCCAGATAAACCAAATTCCGTGTTTTACAGTCTGCATATATCCCAAATTCATAGTGTCGTCCTGCATCTGGGTGTGTAAAAACATTACCATTCAACATATAACTGCATTGATTGCAGTTCCTACATGCATAAGTCCCTTTCCTGTCTGATACTATATGTTGTTCCTCTTTCCTCTCATAGCATAACGTTTCAAAGACTTCGTGTTCTTGTAAATGAATCTTGGGGTATCTCCTACTAATTGATGTACTTTATCATCTACAGTCAAAATATACCAATTTTTTGTGAAGATCTCTCTAATTCTCCTGTTGTTGGTAAAGGACACTACTGGTCTATTCAATACTATTGTATTCTCCATTCTAGCAGTATCTGGATGGCTATTCCTATATAGGTAGGGTTTCCCTTTTGAATTCCTCTCTCCTACACTTTCTTGAAAGGTACGTGCCATCTCATTAGATTTGTAGCCTCTCTCTTGAAACTCATTATGTAGAGTCTCATCTGTTTCTAAAAACTTGGCATCTTGACTAGTAAGTCTAGAAGCCCTTAACACCTGGCCTTGAACTATGTTTTTGTATACATGTGTAGGGTGCATACTTGTTCGGTGCAATATGGACTTCCTCCTACATTCTTTTCTAAAAAGCTGGGCGTGTACACTGTTCTCTTCTTTGATTACCAGAACATCTAGAAACTCTATCTCATTGCTTGACCATTTACCTTCAAAAGTTAGGAAACTAGTTGTAGTATTAATGTATTCAATGAACTCTTTAAGTGTGGATTCTTCACCATTCCATAACAAAAAAATATCATCAACAAAACGTTTATATAGTGAAATATTATCATGGTAGATGCTATGTATAATATATGTAGACTCCCAATATGCCATCACCAAATTGGCATAGGAGTTTGCACAGGGTGTGCCCATTGCAACTCCTTTCTGTTGCAAGAAGTATGAACTGTCATATACAAATACATTATTCTTCAGCACGATATCCATTAGCATGGCACATCTTATTATTGTTTCTCTAGGCTTACCCTTTCCAATCAATTGTAACCTCATGTATTCTACCCCTATGTCATTAGGAATGGAGGTAAATAACGAATTAACATCCAACGTTACCATCCATTTAATCTCTTCATTTTTAGGAGCTGTTGCGTACTCAGTGAGGCTTTCTAGAAAATATTGTGCAGCTCTTACTATTGTTGATGTTTGTTCAACAATTTTCCTTAATTGTTTCTCTAGATATACTAAAATGGTCTCAGTTAGCCATCCCTTACTGGACACTATGGGTCTCATACGTGGATTTCTAACATCTTTATGAACCTTGGGAAGCCCTCTAAAAGTTGGTATAGTTGGTTTCTCAATCAAGAAATATTTGTACAAATCAAAATCAGTTGCATTACATAGGAACATATCATACAGCTCTTCATGTACATTGTTAATGACTTTGTTTAGCTGTGTAAAATACGTCTCACTGTCTTCTAGGAGACTGATCATCTTAGTATTATACACTATGGGATCTAAAACCACTACTGCCCCACCTTTGTCGGCTCCCCTGATCACAATTTCTTTATTCGACTGTAGCTCTTTCAGTACAAGCTGCTCCTGATTATTTAAATTGTAAAAATTATGTTTAACATTCTTTACACTATACAATTTCATTAAATCCTTTTCTACTGCTTTCTCAAATGAATCGATTAAATGATGCGTTTGGGGAACAAACGTGGATGTTTTTTTAAAAACATTTTTAACACTACTATAATCAGTACTGTCAAACATTAGCTTTAGATTCAGATTCCTAGTAAACATCTTTAAATCTAACAAGTGATCTGTGTAGTCTACATCTTTAGCTGGAATAAAAGACAAACCTTTATTTAAAAGTTTTTTTTTCACATTGTGTTAAATCATGTTTTGAAATATTAATCACTAGGTTTGACTCGCATGTCTCAAAGTCTTCTTTTAGTGAGGTATTTCTACTGCCTTTCCATTTGTTGCAGATGTCTTGAGAGGTACATACCAACCAGGGCATTATATTCTATAATGGGTCTAATGAGGGATGAGTACAGTGGGACAATGACCTCCTTTTTTCTGGATGAAAATCCCTTACTGATGAGGTGTGCCACATATAAGGATTTCCTGACTGTTGTGGTGATGTGGTTATCGAAGGTGAGACCACTGTCCACCTGTGTCCCTAAGTCTCTTATCACACTTTTGGTGTTTATTGTACTGCCACCTATGTGGTAATTCATGGGTACATGTTTTTTCCCAAAGGGGATAACTATACATTTCTTGGCATTGAGCTTGAGCCCATGGCTCTGGCACCAAGCATCTGTTTCTGTAAGGCCCTTTTGTAGAATATCCACACCATTTGGGGATTCAGTAATGGCTCCCAGTTTGCAGTCATCTATGAACTTTGTTAGCCAGAGTCCCTTAGTGTTGGCCTGTACTTCAGAGAAGTAGATGCCAAACAAAAGTGGTCCCAGGACTGAACCCTGAAGTACTCCACTTGTCTGGAGCTGGATTTGGAGTCAGCTACTTTTACAGTGTGGGTTCTGTCAGTATACCAATTGGCAACCCATCGAGTGACATAGGGATTAATGCCCAGCTTAGTAAGTTTATCTATGATTCCAGATTGGGGAATAGTGTTGAAGACCTTGGCAAGGTCCAGATAGGCTGTGTGGACCACCTTACTCTTGTCCACAGCTCTGGAGACTGATTCAAAGAAGTTAATCAGTTTCAGGAGACAAGTTCGGCCCTTCACGAACCCAAACTGCATGGGTTCCAGTGTTTGAAGGTTGCCAATGTCTTTGTTTATAAGTTCCATGATAAGACATTTCATGCCCTTGCAGATCAGGCTCGTCAGACTGATAGGGCAGTAGTTCCCGGGATCCAAGCTGGATCCCCCCTTGTGGAGTGGGATAACTTGTAGCTGTGCGCCACTCAGGGGGCACAAAGCCTGAGGTGAGGTTATGATTAAACATGACACTTAGGAGAGGTGCCAGTTCATTTTGTAGTTCATGTAGTACACAGCCTGGGATGTCATCTGGTCCCATGGATGCTGTATTTTTAGCTTTGGAGAGTGCATTTTTTTACCTGTGTGGCCATTATTACCAGAATTTGGCAATCTTTCGGTATTGAGATGGGCCGTTTAGGGGGTAAGAGGGGGATGAAGTTTGCACTGAATTGATCTGTCAAGATATTGGCAATATCCTTGGGATCAGTATATTTAATGCCATTCTGTTGTAGCTCAGAGCAGATCTGAGCATTGCCATTTAGATTCTTGACATAGCTATAGAATGCCTTGTGGTTGTCTTTGGAATCTTTGGCAATTTTTATTTCGTAACTAGCTTTGGAGGATTTAATGAGGGATCTCAACTTTTTAATGAGGCTGGTAAGGGAGTTTGTTTATGGCAAGGGACCACCAGATTGGCTTCCTTTTTTGTGAAGGGGAGCATCTCGGTTCTATTGGGGATGGCACGATAAGTTTTACGGAGGTTGGGGTGTGATGTGGATGTCAAGGGTGATTAGCTTATCATCAGACCTGACCAACGACGGGGTGACCATAGGTGTGGAGCATTGATTTCCCATGTTGGTAATGACCAGGTCTAGGATATTGGACCCCTGGTGGGACAAAGGATTAGTTGATCCAAGGCATTGGAATTTATGAATTCCTAGAATCGTTGGGCAAAAATTGGTACATGAGTAGTTTTCCCAGATTATGGCAGGGTAGTTGAAATCACCCAGTATTAGGGTGTTTGGTTGTATCTTAATATTTTTTCAGTATGTTTAGAGAGGTGTAGTGAGAATTTTGGGACATGGTGGGGGATCTGTAGCAAGCTACAATTTGGATTGCAGTCTTACCTAGTGTTAGTTGCACCTGGAGAATTTCAGAAGCATTGTGTTGGGCAACTAGCCTGGTGTTGTGAATATCCTTGATGAATAAGGACACTCCACCACCTTTAGTGTTTCAGTCCTGGTTTGGTGGCTGAAAAGTGTGGTAAGAGTTGTAGCCTGGTATTGCAGGGGTGCTCTCTGAAGCCTTGAACCAGGTCTCAGTTACTACACAGATATCGATGTTCTCCAGTTTTAGGAGTGTCTGGAGAGAGTGCATTTTGAGGTTTAGACTTCTAGCATTGAGTAACATTACCTTCAGATTTTGCATGCTTGTATCTGTTACAGTGGAGGTTTTGTCCTTTAAACTTTGCCTAAAAAAGACACTATAGGGGTAGCAAGACCCTTAGCCAGTAACCTAAATCCCAGGGGTGACAGGTGCAGGTCATCTCTGACAAAGCATCGTGGTCTGTCGATCATGCCGTCTCAGACAGACAGATGCTGTATCCCCTTTGAATCACACCAGAAGCTTAGCCAATTGTTGAAGTCAATCATTTTGTCCTTGTACTGTGGTATCATTCTGGGAGAAGGCAGGATGCTACTCAGGGCTAGGGTCATACATGCCTGGGCCACATGATCCAAGAGCTCTTTCATGTCTCTTTTCATGTAGTCCAGGGAGGTACATCTCAAGTCATTCAAACCAACATGGACAATGACAGAGTCATATTTGTACTTGTTGTGGAATGACTTGAGTGCATGCGTTATGTGGTGGATCCTGGCACCCGACAGGCAGCTGACTAATTTTCTCCTTGTTCAGTCTGACTATAGAGTCACCTATGACTAAAGTGTTGGGTACGTTGTTTTGCCTTAGGGGCTGTTGTTGGGTGGCACATTGGTGTTGTGAGCTATGTGACACTTTGGTTGTGATTGGTGTTTGTGTTTCAGCTTCGAGGGTCCTTGTTGCTTGGGCTAAGGGCCTCCACATATGTGGGTTTAGTGTTGCTATGTGTGGGTGCTGGTGGTGTGGGTTTAAAAGGGCTATGTGTTGTTTGAGGTGTAGTGTGGGTGTTAACCTTCTCCTCTTGACTGTCTAGCACAATCTTGGGTGGAGAGAGCTTTGCTTCCAGTTTGGCTATGTAAGTGCATCTCTCACAGGTTGTAGTGTTGGGTGGTAGGAGGAGAGGATTGTCTGTGTACATGAGGCAATTACTGCATTGCCCCAGTATGCCCAGATTCACCAGGTGGACAGGAGAAATCACCAGAAGCTGACCCTTGGATATGCCTGGTTTGGTGCTTTTTTTTTTTTTTGTAAAGTACAAGAGCTGTTTTCCCTTACCTTAGCAAGGTACTTTGCAATTATAGGCTGTTTAGTGCCTACGATTCATTTCTCCTTATTAACAAGGAGAGTTGAGTGCTTGTATCAGTTTAAGACTTCCTAGTTCTTTCCAGCAGGTTTTAAAGTAAGTGCTAGTCACAGGGATGCTTAAAGGTAAGATGAAAAAAAAAGGTTTATCCTAAACACTGCAGTGTGCACTAGAGGAGTTAGATGTGAAAGTAGGTAACTTAAGTTTTACCTGTTTAAAAAGATAAGTTTTAGTGGAAAGTCACTATTTTTAAAACAGCAAGACAGACTGAAAGGGGGTGGTCACTTTTGTATTCTGGTACTATGGAATACAGTAGGATGGCCAATAAATTTAAATAGTTGAAGGGGAGTGATTTCACAAAATGATAATTTTGTGCTTACAAGTCAAATTAACATAAGGGAAGGCAACTAGAAAGACAGTGGTGTTTAAGAACACTACAGTAACTGGGTGGGGAAAAAATTCTACCTGACTCACAAAAGACAGAGCTGTGGTTTCTTTTCAAGTTTTAGTTCTGAAATCTTTTATTTTACCCCTTAAATAGAAGGTTTAGCTCCTAGCTCCATGCCTCAGTTCACAGATGATTAATCTTAACTGACCTGTTCTACTGATCTGTACTAATTTCTGCCTGTCTCACAAGAGACAGAGCTGTGGTTTCTTTTCAAATTTTAATATGCAGTTAAAAGCAGAATGCAAGTAATACACAAGGTAAATAAAACAAATCACAGTGTTCAAAATAGAAAAAGACAATAAAGTAATACAACAAATAAAAAGCAAACTAACCTTTCCCTCACAGCAAAGTGTAGCAGAGTCTGGGTGAGCCTTTCTAGTAAAGCTCTGAAATGTTTTATTGTACCCCATAAATAGAAGGTTTAATTCTTAGCTCCACCCCCTCAGTTCACATATGATTAACTTTAACTGACCTGTTCTATTGACCTGTACTAATTTCTGCCTGACTCACAAGAGACAGAGCTGTGGTCTCTTTTCAAATTTTAATATGCAATTAAAAGCAGAATACAAGTAATACAACAAATAAAAAGCAAACTAACCTTTCCCTCACAGCAAAGCGTAGCAGAGTCTGGGTGAGCCTTTCTAGTAAAGTATGGGATGAGGGGGAGAGGGAGATTGATATACGTCCCCATGGTCCCAGGCCTAACCATATCCAGAGCAGGCCTAACAATGGCCATTCTGACTAAACAGAGAGATGGTCACTGATGCATACAGCATTCAGCAGGAATAATAATGACCTGGCAGATGGGATTTTTGCACAGACCATGAAGAAGACCAAGGAGTAATGTATGTATTACTCATGCCAGGGGGTCAGCAGGATGAAAGATAGGGTTAGGCAGTTCACCTGATGTTTCAGAGGCTGGTTTTCTGATCAACTGGGATAGTGAAGTAAAGGAGAGGGTCCTGGGAAGGTGAAGAGCTACTTATGAATAACTTCTGTTTCAGGTTGCAGGAATTGTGCTGCTAAAGCAGGTTCTAGGAAGGGACATTAAGGCAATTGCACCTTTTAGCTGAGGTGTGAAAGACAGAAGGAAGCAGAAAGTTATTTTGAGATGACAGATCAAAACAGATAACGGGAGAAGTAAAATCAGTAGAAAGAGACTGGAGCAATGGAAAGGGTAATAGTTGATATGCATGTACTGTGGGTGATAAGGGACAATAGTAAGAGACCGAAAGAAGAGTGGAAACGGTAGAGATAGAAGACTGGACAACAAAAGTGGTAGGAAGAAACAAACACGCAGACAAATATGGGGAGTTAGCAGAAGAAAGTAAAGGCAAACGACAATAAAGGAGGATGCTAATAAAAAGGAAAGGTGAAAAAGAGGTCATTAATATCTGGGATGACAAGAGTCAAAAGAAGAAGGGAAAGAATAAATGTAAATGGGTGTAAGGGGGTATTGAGTCAACGAGGGGTTCAGCAATATCAGATGATTAAGAAAGAAGAAGGCACATCTAGATTGAAGCTGATACAGTTGGGATAACAAATGGATGGTACACCGTGATCCTGGGGTTCAAGAACAGCAAACATCAGGCAGGCTCAATAAAGGAGATTGACATGAGGGAACAGTTGTTGCAAAGGTGATGGAAGATGGTGAGATGCAGTAAGAAGAATGAAGTGAGGAAGGCACAAGGTAGAGATAAGTGGAAGGGGAAGTAATAGAGCCAGTAGGAAAGTTCATAGCAGTAATGCTGTTTGGGTCAAAAGGGAGAAGTTAGTACACAGATATTCTCTACAGGTCGCCAAACACAAGTGTGAGGGAGGATAAAATTAGGGCAGGGGCATGAAAAAAAAGATGATGGTTATAACTGAAGAACTCACCTGGTCAGATATGGGGAGGAATATTCTCTCAGCCAAAGAATGTAAGGAAAACAGGCAAACTGTAATGTGTTCAGCTAGAAGAGTTTGGAAAAAAAAGTTAATGGTTTGGACAAAGAAGGAGAGAATATGGAGTTGAATTCAAGGATATATATGTCAGGGGTCCACTAGCTAGTAGTGGCAAAGCAACCATTTGATTTCCACTGCCATAGTGAAACAGCTAAGAGGGACCAGGATCCAGAATTATAATGGAGGCAGTGAGGCAAACTGAGGGGGAATAGTGTGGATTCATAAACCATGGCTTGAACAACGGTAAACGAATGCATGTATGGAATAACCAAGGAATATGATAAAAGGGGTAAAATGGAAAATAGGTTAAGGAGGGCTGTCAAAACAATGAAACAGGAGATCAGTTTGGTTTACTTGGCAGAGAAGAGTATATCAACGGCCATAAGGGGTAATGAAATCAATCCACAGAGTAGAGGAACAAGAATGAAGAATCAAGAGTAAAAGGCGAAAAATAGGTAGCAAATGCATTATAAAGGCAAAGAGGAAATTGAATAAAAATGAGCAAATTACATTAAGGGAAGGAGGAAGACCACTGTTATGTATTTAGATGAAAGAAAGTGCTGACGGTGGGAACTGGTAAACTAGCCTGGGAAGTCAGAAACATTTAGTGGTTAAAGAGCAGGAAAGAAATTAAATATTAATTTATAATTATAATTAATAATTAAATATTTCTGATCAGTTTTCACCAAGGAAAGAGAAGGGGATCATATCAGTCTAAGAGTGGCGAGTTTGTATAATAGTTAAAGTATTTACCTCACAGGCAAAAGATACAGGGTTTGATTCTCACCAAGAGAAATTGGCTAGGTTTAAAATGTCTCACAAAGAGAGCTAGTCTAGTACTTACATGAGATGGACATGTGAGAAAGTGCTCATGTTAAAGTGACCACTAGCTACAGTCAACCAACATATTACAAAAAAAAAACAAAATCGAAATGCTTTTTAAAAAAAGAAAGAGCTTTAGGGACATGAAGTCTGCTTACCTAGTGAGGCTGATCTCTATATATTCATAAATTCCTTGCTCCACTAATCTGTGAGTTTATTTTACTTTTATTTTATTTATTGCTGTAACCTGTAGCCCTTCAGCACCAAAGAAGCATCTCACAGGTCCTGTACGATGCTACTACCATGCGATATAAAGCAGAGGTTATACAGCTGGCTGGAGTTGGAGCAGCAGGAGTGAAAAATGTGTTTTCAGCCAAATATGTTTTCAGTGAAATTTGTTCAGTCATTTGAGATTCAGTCAGAATGACTACACTAGTGTTACCATGATTATATATTCTCATTTTAGGACTCTTTCAGTTTTATTCATGTAAAATGCTGTACAGAATAAGCAAAAATTATGTAACGAACACCTCTGAAATTGCAATTAAATTTCTCATTGCCACAAATCACAGTGGACTAAGAAGAAATGGTTCTATTCAGAGAATGCTAAATAAACCTACACTGAGGGCATTGCTTACACTTCACCATCTCTCTTGGATCTGTTGGATCTGTGCTGTTATCCTAATACTCTCGGATGGCACAGCAGGCTATGGCTATGAATTATTAACAACCTACTTCCTGTGGTACAGGGTTTGATTCCCTCAGACTTCATTTGCCTACTTTGTGACCTTGAGCAAGTCACTTAACCAGACAGTGCTCTGGGGCAATTATGAATTTGGACTAGGCTCCTTAATGGTCTCCTGAACTGCATACCTACGGACTATCTAAAAAAAGTTTTAGGATTTTTGCTAGGCTTGTAGAGTAAGAAAGGAACAGTGACTAGTTTGTCAAGCAAGTTACTAGCAACAAGTACTACTTGCCAGTTTTTTGTTGTGGTGATCTTAATATTGGCAGACAGTTTGTTGCAGGGATTAACCATAACTATAGTATACGTGTCATCAGTTTGGACTGTGAGAGCAAGCATATTTTCTAATCCACTTAAAATTGGTTGGAATCTTCTAATAACTTTAGAAACTCCAATTTTAATACAAAAATATCATCAGAGACCATATAAGAAAGTGTTTCCATCTGTTATGTAAATTTTAATTTTGCCAGAGGGACAGAAATTACCATGTCAACAAGAAAGCTTACACTTTCCCTTAGGGAAATGGTAGCTCTGATGGTTTTGACAATTAAATACCCTCCCCAAAGCCCCAGTGACTCTGATAACCAGGGTGATTTTTTGGACTCCTGTTCCTGCAGTCACCAATGGACTATTCAGATGTGGTGATTTCTTCAGGGGGGCAGGAAGTATCATCCACCTTGGGAGAGAAGGGGCAGAAGGAGAGGAGGAGAAAACACCTGATTCTGAGTATACTAGAGGTACAGTACATGTATTGTTGACACTACAGGCACTGATGTATTCAACTACAGCTCCTTTGTGGTTACCCTGGCTTTGGTTAATTTGTGTAAAATGTTCACATTTGTTCCCATTTTTAAACCAAATTTGGTTGATTTGCTTGCTGAACTAAAATTATTCACAAAGACGTTGAATTTTGTACTTTTTTGGACACAGCAGATTACAAATAAAGAGACACCTGAGTTGTACAGGTATATAGTAGTTTTAACTCTCCATTAGTTGTACTTATTTCTATATTCAAAATAATTGTGAAAAGTACATCCATTTTTTTTGTTGTCTAACAAACCCAAAACAAGAATTTTAGTTTTCTAGGTGATATAAGGAAAAATCAATGCAGGAATTAAAACAATTACATATGAAGATTATGAAGCCTGACAAAGGAGGAGGTGTGGTTATTATGAATGTATTTGACTAGTCCAGTAAAATGATGGATTTTCTAAAATCTCTCTATAAACTTGTGCCTAGAAATTAGATTAATATTGTCTATGCAAAGCTGGACACCTAGATAAACGACTTAATTATGGAATGTAATTTCACCCCCTTTAAAAACTGTTTGATGGTATTGTATCTTCTCATAGCACTATCTTTGGTTAATAAAAACTCACAAACACATCTACAATCCCATTGTTTCAGGTTCAAGACTCAACCTTTGCTAAACGTGTGGATAAAAATAAAAAAATATATATATAACAGAATTTTTTTGTAATAAACACCATATTTTAAAAGATTTCAGACATTTACTGCAATTACTTTGTTATGTGAATACAGTGACAATTTTACATTCATTATTGTTGATGTGAAAAAATGTTTTTATGGTCATTCCCCATGACAAGAAGTTGTACAGCGGTCAGAAAGCCGTATTAACAGACCCCAGTTTGACACATCTTAAAATGTTGCTATTTATATATTTTATGGATCTTGTTTTGAAAAACAATTTTATATATATTTTTAGGTGAATATACCTTAAACAAGTTACAGGTTTTGTGATGGAATTCGTCTTGGCCTCAGTTTTTGCTAGTGCTGTTCTATAATACTGAGAAAACAAATTTGGTTTTTTAAGTATATTTTGGTCTAGCATCAAATTATATATTAGATACCTGGACAATATTTTTACTTTATGCAATTGCAATGAAACAACTTTACATGATTTTTTTTGTTTACTAAAATGACTCTATTGATTTTTTGTAATTTACGAGTACTGTTAACAAGAATATAATATAAATACTTGGAAATGTATGCATTTAGAAGGATTATTCTAATCAGACTTACTTACATTTTCCCAGCAGCCCTGGAGAATGAGGAACTTAGGGGACAGATGGTAAAACTTTCTCATATAGTCTCTGACAATAACACATTTGTATTAGAACTGGAGTTTTCAAAGTCATTATTTTTGGACAGCGGATATCTGAGAGCTATTCTGGACCTAGTAGCCTCTGAATTTACCATTAATCAGAGAAGTAGATTTCAATCTGTTTTAACTGGGTTGGAAACTTGGACTCCACAGACAAACTGCAACTACTTAGAGTTATGGTTATTCCCTATAGGAAGTTAAGATCACCATGACAAATAAATAAATAAATAAATAAATAAATAAATAAATAAATAAATAAATAAATAAGGCAAACAGTATTTGATGCTACTAACTTGCTTGACAAATTAGGCAATGTTCCTTTCTTAGTTTACAAACATGGCAAACATCTGAAAACTCTTTTTGAGAGAAAATGTAATAATATCTTGGCTGGCATAGACCCAAGGAGAAAGATGAAGTGTGGGTTATGTCCCCATTGTAGATTTATTTAATATTTCCTAAATGTAACCATTTCATCTTATCCAACTGTATTTTGGGACAACGAGATGTCTCACTGCAGTTGCAGGGGTATTGATTACATAGCTACTTGCTTATCCTATGCAGCAGTTAGAATGGGAATATGTTATGCTATTATGAGAAAGAACATGAACAGTGCCTGTGAAGGCTACCAGCCTAGCCAGATAGAATTTTATAGATAATTCTGTCATCTGTAAATATTAATGTAAACCACAGGCTTGTTGTCTTAAATGGTAAAAATAGAGCTACAGGTGGAACTGAAAAAAAATGTAACAACAGTGCGCTCTGCTGGCAGAAAGCTGACCAAGTAAAGCATGTTATGACCCTTTGATCTAAAGTCAGCTCCAGCCTGGCTAGATGAAGACATTCTTTCTATTGTTTTAACCAAGAGTTAAATTGCTAGATTTAAACATGCAAGCGTATTTTTATTGCTCTGCTTCATGACCAGCTGCAAGATAACACAAGGAGATGTTAAGAATGTAAATGTAGTTTCTGTTAGCCTGGGAACCCAGGGAAGTGTGAAGAATGATGTAATGGGAACCAGGAATGTGATTTTAAAAACAGAGAGAATCAGAGAGCAAAAGCATTTTTGTCTTGACCATCCAACTCATCAGCACTCTGCCTTGCTTTTTATGTAAGCTTATCTTAGACTTGTGTTTTCTCTTAGAAATAGCTAGAAACTAGAAAGATTAGACTGTTTTTCTGTGATGTCAGAACTGTACTACTGAAATATTTTAAGTATTTCTCTGTGATCTCTGAACTCTTGACTAGCACTGTGTAGTAAAAAGTATTGTCTTGTGTTTTGACTATTTGTTATTAAATATTTTAAACCCTTTCAACTGTGGCTGAGATAATTTAAGCTCTTTAGAGTATTTGCATGCCTTTGGCAAAATTGTACAAAGCCACTCCTATAGCGTTAGCCCTGTGCTCTACTACCAATTGGATAATACTATTGCACAGTAATAACTGGACACCCATTTGAGGGCCTTTGAGTAGCTGATAAATATTAGCTGGGTGGTGGCAGAAGTGTCAGTGTGATTGTATAAACTCTTATCTCAAAGTGTGTGTGTGTCAGCTACTTGGGCAGGGACATGAAGCACTGGTTGGACAGAGAGGGTGCTGGAAAATTTAGCTTGTCCAACTGGCTGAGATCTGGACCCTATAGCTGTGCCAGTGGGGTGTCTTATTAGGGACCCAGAGAGCAAGGAAGTGACCAGCCGTGGACTGACTGTGATCCCTGTGTGCTCTTAAGGGAAATTGCACTTTACTTTTTGTATTTTTATCCTTTTCTCCTATATGAGATGCCCCTCACTGCTGTTAGTGGTGAGGATTGAGCCTCCTTAATTGCTGGACCAGGGCATGGGCATCACATATTAATTGTTTGCAGTGGTGGGATATCCACATCACATATTAATTGGTGGCAAATACTAATTGGCTTGTAGTGGTATGGGTAGAGTGAATTCCTGTAGCTTGGGTACAGTGAACCTTGAAGGTGTTTTGTACTCTAAATCAGCCACGCAGTGAATACTCAGAGTTCAGATCACAATTGTTTTATTTCTTTTGTTAGCTTAGTTAGTCAGGGTGAGCAAGCAGCATGTCAGCAGAGGAGTATGGAAAGCTGACAGAGAGCCAGCTGGTGGAGATGTGCCAGGCTAGGGGACTGGTGCATGGAAACCTGACTAAGGCAGACCTGATTGCAGCTTTTTTACAGCTGCATCAGAAAACAGCAACCAGGAGGATATTCCAACTGGCAGTTGAGATATAATACCCTTGGAGAATGGATAGCTCAACCTTTCTGCAGAGGACTTAAAGATCCATCTGGAGCTAAAGAGACTTGAGCTGGAGGCCACGTATGTGGAAATAGAAGCAACTGAGAGACTGAGGCATCTAGAGAGTGAGGACAATGAGAGACTGCGACGTTTGCAGGCTGAGGAAAATGAGAAACTGCTACACCTGGAAGCTGAGGAAAAGAAGCAGCAGAGGGAGCATGAAAGGGAAATGCTGACTCTTCACCAGAGTTATGGAGGTAATGGGGAAGGGAGTAACTGGACCCCAGAAGCACAACAGGTCAGTAAATTTCTTCTACAGTTTAAAGAGGGGGACAATTTTGATAGTTTCATTCATATGTTTGAGAGGGTATGCAAACAGTATGGTGTTGATCAAAGGCTCTGGGTACAGTTCCTGACCCCCTTACTCCATGGTAAAGCTGTAACTGTTTTGTCAAAAATGTCTGATGTTGCATGTTTTGATTATACTGTTGTCAAAAATCACTTGTTAGAATTGTTTAAGCTAACACCTGAAACGTATAGGAAAAAGTTTTGTGAGCATAGAAGCAAGGCAGATGAAAGTGTGTGTGAATATGTTACTGAACTGAGCACTTAATTTCATAGGTGGGTGAGTGGATGTCAGGTCACCACTTTTGAAGGGCTGGCAGACCTTTTGGTGAGGGAACAAGCCCTTAGCGCTTTGCCTGAGGACATGAGGATCTGGATAGCTGATAGACAATGTGCTACTTCAGATGAGTTGGGGAAGAATGGAGATCTTAACCTGGCAAGCAGGGCAGCCCTGCACAGGAAAGGGACCCCCAGTACTGCTCATGGGTCTAAAGGAACACAGGGTGGGCAGCACAGACTGCCCCAACAGAATCTGCCAGTAGCAGAGGAAGCCACTAGTCCAGGAGTTAGGTTTAAATGTTTTGAATGCAACCAGTGGGGTCATGTAGCATACAAGTGTCCATGGAGGCAAGGTGGGGAGCAAAAGGTGAGGGGGGCCAGTAAGTGGGAAAGACAAAATGCTAATAGTAGGTTGTCTTGAGGCAACAGGGGTACCAAACTACCATCCTGCAGATGTCCTGATAGGGAAGGATTTGGATGAGGCAGTACCATGTACTTATGCAGTTACACGTGGTCAGGCTAGGAGACAAGCATGTGGGTCTGGTAGCCTGGGGGAGATCCAGACAGACTGCATACTTGCAGCCAGGACTGGTGGGGTGGTTACTTCAGGGGAGGAGCTACTCTGTAGCAGTGAGATTGAAGGTGAGCCACAGCTGCTTGTGGGTACTGATGTTCCCTTGGACAGAGTGACTGCAAAGGTAGAGGTGAGTAGTAGTACCCAGGCTGACAGTGAGGCACCACTGTCAGATGATGCCAGACTTCCTGTGGAAGGGGAGCTGGGAAGGGTTACAAGGAGAGAGTTGAGACAGGCTCAGCTCTCAGACCCTATATTGCAAGGCCTGAGGCAGGTAGTTAGGGAGGCACCTGATTCTCAAGGAAAGGGGGAATCTGTATACTGGGACAAAGGGTTAATATACAGAGAGTGGACCTCTGAGTGAGGGCTAGAAGGTGAGAGAGTGCAGCAGTTGGTAGAGCCTATAGCCTACCATCTGGTCCTTCTAGCCATAGCCCATGATATTCCCTTTGTAGGTCATATGAGCATAAAATGTACAAAGAGGCATATTGTGCAGAACTTCTATTGGCCTGGAATTTCCGGAGACCTAACAGGGTACTGCAGGACCTGTGAGCAGCGCCAAAAGGTAAGCAAAGGCAGGAGACAAGGTGAGAGCTCCTTTGATGCCTTTGCCTGTGATTGAGGAGCCATTTCAGAGGGTAGTTATGGATATTGTGGGTCCTCTGAGTAACCCAAGTTCCGCAGGGAAAACGTATATCCTAGTGGTAGTGGAGTATGCTACATGATACTCTGAGGCAGTGACTTTGTCCTCCATTGAGGCAGAGAAGGTGGTAAATGTTTTGTTAGAGATTTTCAGCAGGGTAGGTTTCCCAAAATAAATACTGATTGACAGAGGTGTCAATTTCATGTCAGACCTCCTGGCTTGTCTGTGGAAGTCCTGTTGAGAGGTTAAATTCTACAATCAAGTCCATGCTACGGCCATTTGCAGATCAGTTTAAGAGGGAGTGGGACAAATATTTGCCCCATCTGTTGTTTGCTTACACAGAAGTTCCCCAGGAATCCACAGGTTTTTCACACTTTAAGTTGCTGTATGGGCATAGGGTGAGGGGACCTCTGGATTTAATTTGAGATGAGTGGGAAGGTGAGTGCAAGTCTCGCAAGGAGTCTGTTGTGGCATATGTCCTAAACCTCAGGACAAGGCTCAGGGAACTCATGGGCTTGGCCCAGGAGAACCTGGCAGAAGCCCAACAACAGAAAAAGGTGTGGTATAACAGAAATGCTTGAGCTAGAGAGTATGCTGTGGGGCAGCAGGTAATGGTTCTCATTCCTGTCAGACACACCAAGCTGCAAGCAGCTTAGGGAGGGACCCTACAAAGTGGTAAGAAAGGTAAGTGATGTTATCTACATGGTGGAACTGCTAGGCAGAAGGCAGGGGCACAAATTGTACCATGTTAACATGATGAAACCTTACCATGATAGGGAGGCCCTTGTGCTGAACATTTGCAGTGGATTGCAGGAGGAGTCTGAGGAAGATCTAGGGACTGACCTCCTCAGTAAGGCTCGGGCTGACACCTCAGTGGAAGGGGTAGCAATGTCCCAGCAGCAGCTATCTCCTACCCAAGTTTGAAAAATCTGAGCAGTGTTGAAGGAATTTGGGGACATGTTCACTGGAAAACCAGGGTGCACCCACCTGGGGCAGCATCAGGTTGACATAGGACCACAAAGGCCTATTAGGCAGGCCCCTTATAGAGTGCCTGAGAGAGTCAAACAGACTCTGAGGGAGGAGGTACAGGTGATGTTAGAACTAGTGGGGATTCAAGAGTCCAACAGTCCCTGGGCCTCCCCAGTAGTGCTGGTGCCAAAGAAGGATGGCAGCACCAGGTTTTGTGTGGACTACAGGAAATTAAATAGTCACACAGAGTTGGATGCTTACCCCATACCTAGGACAGATGAGGCCCTAGAGCAGCTGGGTGGGGCTAAGTATCTTACAACCATTGATCTTACCAAAGGTTACAGGCAGTTGCCCTTGACTCCCAGTGCTAGAGAGAAGTCAGCTATTGTGACTCCTTTTGGCTTGTATGAGTTCAAAAAGATGCCCTTTCGGATAAAGAATGCCCCAGTGATGTTCCAGAGGCTAGTAGGTCATATTCTAGCAGGAGCAGGAGGGTTTACCCTTGCTTACCTAGATGATATTTCCATCTACAGCCATTCCTGGCCAGAGCACCGTCAGCATGTCAGGGAGGTGCTGGGCAGACTATAGAGGGCAGGGTTGACCATTAAGCTGAGCAAATGTCAGGTGGGTATGGCAGAGGTCTCCTACCTAGGACATAGAGTGGGGAGTGGTAAGATATGGCCAGAACCTGCCAAAGTGGAAGCCATTCAGGCATGGCCTGCACCTGTTCCTATAAAGCAGGTGAGGGCATTTTAGGAACAGCAGGGTACTACAGAAAGTTCGTCCCCAGTTATAGTACCATAGCTGCTCCCCTTACAGACCTGACAAGGAAGAACAGGCCAGATAAGGTAGTGTGGACCCCAGCATTTGAGCAGGCATTTCAGAAGCTTAAGGAAGCTTTGGGAGGACCTCCTGTGTTAGCCAGTCCAGATTACAGCAAATAATTTGTTGTGCAGGTGGATGCTTCAAACCATGGGGTGGAGGCTGTACTTAGCCAGATTTCTTCAGAGGGAGAAGAGCACCCAGTGGTTTATCTCAGTCGTAGGCTCCAACCCAGGGAGGAATGCTATGCAGCTGTAGAAAAGGAATGTCTAGCCATAGTGTGGGCACTGCAGGAACTTCAGCCTTATCTGTATAGAAGGAAATTCACTGTTATATCAGATCACAATCCCCTAACATGGTTAAACAGAGCCAGCCAGCAAAATGCCAAGTTGCTAAGATGGAGCCTAGGGTTGCATATGATATGTCCATGCAGCACCACAGTGGGATTAGCAATGCCAATGCAGATGGGCTCTCAATTCAGGGAATGGGGTAAGGTAGACTCAAATAGACCTAACCCTCTTAATCAGCATTTCTCAAGGGTCACTTGAAAAACTAGCTTGAGTTCTCTGGTGGGTGGGGTGGGGGGGGGTGTGTGAAGGCTGCCAGCCTAGCCAGATAGAATTTTATAGATAATTCTGTCATCTGTAAATATTAATGTAAACCACAGGCTTGTTGTCTTAAATAGTAAAATAGAGTTACATGTGGAACTGAAAAAAAATGTAACAACAATGCACTTTGCTGGCAGAAAGCTGACCAAGTAAAGCATGTTGTGACCCTTTGATCTAAACATAGTGCCGAAATGTCTAAATTAAGACATTCTTTCTATTGTTTTAACCAAGAATTAAATTGCTAGATTTAAACACTCAAATGTATTTTTATTGCTCTGCTTCATGACCAGCTGCAAGATAACACAAGGAGATGTTAAGAATGCAAATGTAGTTTCTGTTAGCCTGGGAACCCAGGGAAGTGTGAAGAATGATGTAATGGGAACCAGGAATGTGATTTTAAAAACAGAGAGAATCAGAGAGCATTAAGCATTTTTGTCTTGACCATCCAGCTCACCAGCACTCTGCCTTGCTTTATATGTAAGTTTATCTTAGACTTGTGTTTTCTCTTAGAAATAGCTAGAAACTAGAAATATTATACTAAGTGTTTTTCTGTGAAGTCAGAACTGTACTGCTGAATTATTTTAAGTATTTCTCTGTGATCTCTAAACTCTTGACTAGCACTGTGTAGTAAAAACTATTGTCTTGTGTTTTGACTGTTATTAAATATTTCAAACCCTTTCAACTGTGGCTGTTTTTGTAGAGATAATTTAAATTCTTTAAAATACTTGCATGCCTTTGGTAAAATTGTACAAAGCCACTCCTATAGCTTTAGCCCTGGGCTATATTACCAATTGGATAATACTATTGCACAGTAATAATTGGACACCCTTTTAAGGGCCATTGAGTAGCTGATAAATATTAGCTGGGTGGTGGCAGTGATTTTTACCATATAGTCTGGGTAAAAGGAGCACAGCTGGAGAACCTGTGCCAGCCTTCCCCAGAAATGGCTGTGTTGTTGTATAAACTCTTATCTCAAAGTGTGTGGGTGTCAGCTACTTGGGCAGGGACACGAAGCACTGGTTGGACAGAGAGGGTGCTGGAGATTTTAGCTTGCCCACCTGGCTGAGATCTGGACCCTATAGCTGTGCCAGTGGGGAGTCTTATTGGGGACCTGGAGAGCAAGGGGGCGACCAGCCCCGGACTGAATTTGATCTCTGTGTGCTCTTAAGGGAAATTGCACTTTACTGTGCGTATTTGTTATCCATTCCTCCTATATGAGACGCCCTTCACTGGTGTTAGTGGTGAGGATTGAGGCTCCTTGATTGCTGGACCAGGGCACAGGAGTCACAGTGCCTTCCAAAAACATTCAAGGAACTATGTCACTTTTAAAGAGTTTTCATTTTCATTTTTAGAAAAGGTACTGATTGTAAACAAGGACATTTGCTAGGAAGTTAAGTTAGAATGCAAAGAGCTTTACTGGCAACTGTTCTTAAATACTATACAGTATCATGGAATTAATGACCATGCGCCATTTAGCAGCGTTTTAAAACTCGGCAACCAATAATCGTCTTCATTTTTGTTTGTTTTTATTTTTGATGTTATATTATTACAAGGGTAACTAAATATGTGTGGTTTCTTTAAACTGCTAAGGCAATACTTTCTTATTGGAGATAATGTACCATGTGTTAGCTGAATGTTTATTTGAGGAATTGGCAATTTGTATGCTACACTAGTTTCTGGTGAAATTCTGTTTACAGTTTTATAGAGCAAAAGTGCTTAAACTTTCAAAGTTCCTGTTTGGTGGATCTGCCTTTGGTTGATGTTTTCTTCCTGTTGAGAATTGGGGCAAAGATGTTTTGTACCCTCTGGTACATGGTACTTCATTAAAAGGAAAATTTGATCCAATGACATGGAGACATTAGATGACTGCAGGTCTCAATTCTACTGCTAGTTTTATCTGGATTTTCGTCTCTTAGGAATGCCTCTTCCTTGGGGTTGGGGGTAAAGTCTGTCTACGACACCTGTAATAAGAGCCTAACTTGATAGTATGAGGTAATACTGTTGCATGACCGAGCAGCACACCAAATCCGAGTAGTGAGATACAGGACTGCTGGTGCTAGGGGTGAAGAGAAGGTCTAAGCATTCAAATAAAAAAACTGCATTTCCGTGATGGTGGATGTTGTTAGTTAGCTAGGGCCAACTTGACAGAATCACACACACATATTGGAAGCCATGTGTATGCTGTGCCTTTTTCAAGAAACTGGTAGCAATACACTGTGTGACTGACAAAATCTCATAATTGGACCAAATCCTAATGCATAGTTGTGTTTTCCCAGTTAACAGAAACAGCAGAAAACACTAACAGATATTAGAACAGGCTAAATGTTACTGATATTTCATTTGCAGTCCTTATGCATGTATAAAAGACTGACATGGCAGCCTCATTCTTTATCCTGGGGTACTGAAACACTGAAGTGCAGTTCATAAGCTGTGAGACAGAATCAAAGTATTAGGGAACGGGACACAGAATGTGTAAAAGAGAAAGACAAAGAAAATGCATGCTATTTTCATTCAGAGTAACAGAAATGTGCAAACCCATCTCCTATAATCTGTTTAAATTTCACAGACTGGGTGAGGAATGAATAATTAACAAGCCTGAGAGAACACCCACTCTTGGAAGTTCAGATTTTTTTTTGTTTGTTCTCATTTTTGTTAAGGTGACTTCTGGACTTCATTCTTTATAATTATCAGCCTGTATGAAATGCAGATTTTATGACAGAGTATGACTGACAGTTCGTGATTTTGTTCTGACATGTATGACAAAGGAGGCTTTGTGATTTTCAAGAGCTGCATTCATGTTTAGAGACTGATTCATATTGTTTACTCCCACGCATCTAATGGTATTTCCTGTTCAGTGTAACTGGCCTGCAGGAATATCCCAGAATTCTGGTGCATCTGTGTATGAGGGCTTAGGCACACACACACACACACACACACACACACACACACACACACACACACACACACACACACACACTTAAACCTCTTAAATTTAAAGGAATAGCTTCTACTTTTTCCAGTTTTGTAGTTTCATTATTTAAAGCATAACAGGAAATCCACATTTTACTCAGAATTGTAATAATACTCTTTACAAAAAAATCAGAGAAATATTTACTGGAAGGAGACAGAGCAACAAGGGGAAACCACTTCCTTATAACTAGTTAAGATTATTCAAAACTTACATTCATTTTTTGGATCAAGAATTTCATTTTAAATCTATGAATGAAAGCAAAAATAAATGCTATTTCTAACTGTAGTTTGAATTCAGGGACATGATTACAATTTAAATTACCTGGAGAGACTTCAGGTGTGTGTATGCGTGTGCGTGCGTGCGTGTGTGTGTGTGTGTGTGTGTGTGTGTGTGTGTGTGTGTGTGTGTGCGCGCATATGTGCGTGTGCGCGCATGTGTGCAAACTGTGCTTATATATACATGTGTTTGTGCTAAAGCAGATTTACACTTTAAAATCATGCAACAGAATGGACAAAGTGCAGAACAATATGTTAAAAAGTACTTTGCCAGACAAGGCTTAAAGGTTTAACACTTTATGATGGACAATTGTTTAGACCAGAGTTAAGACAGTGTATGCAGACAACTGACTATTATTTCTAGGTCCTGGTTCTTGAAGGGTCCAGTAACATGAACACTTTTCAGTCTTTTTCTTATGTGTGATAACGACTACATGCTATTTGGACATTTATTTGCTTAGGAAGTAGTTTTTAATCTCTGGATGAAATTGTATTTTATAGAGCAAGGCACAGCAGATACATCAGCAATGCATGAATGTAAAAAAGGGAGAATTTATGAGAACGGCATGAAAACAGTAAGAAACAAATTCTTTGAATATACATTTAGGGATATTAATTAATTTCATTTCATAAGTATTTCCCTGAGGGTAATCAGCTTTTGTAAGCTCAAAATAAAATGCAACTCTTGTAAATTTGTGGTACAATTGCTGTTTTTCAAATGCATAAAGTGGGGAATTTGTTATTGAAATGTAAAACTTTTAGGACAGTTCTCACTCACTAGTGATCAAACTTGTTTTTAATTAAGACTCAGTACTGGAGAATTTTAGTTGTTTATATTGTTTAATTTTGTAGTACAATGTTTGAAATAGTGGGGATCTTTGAAAATATTTTCCCACTAAAATATCAAGGGTAGAATTCTTAAACATAGTATTTAGGAGTAATGTGCATGAAAAATTAGGGAAGAAAACCCAGGAAAGATTTATAGATAACAGATTGCCATGGCTTTAGAAGAAAGATATTATTGTGCTCCAAGCCTTTTGGTGGCATACAGGATATAGGCAGATGAGCAGCCCAGGATGAGTAACACTTGAAAAACAATTCGCTGTCAGCCATGATATTTGACACTATATTATATTGCAGTTACAGGGGTCACCCAGCCATACATGGCAGTGTGCAGTACAACACGAATGAATAAGCACCACTTTAATACCACAAGCACAATGCTCAAAAGCCATCCCCTAATCACACAAATGGGATCATGACAGCAATACACACATATGCAGTGACATAAACAATACAGAATAATGACCCCCTCATCCCCAGTAAACCAGCTAGTTTGCTACTGCTGCATTTCTGGTGCCCTGCACAGCGATTCTGTTGTTGACATGTCATTGTCATCATGGACTCTTTTTCATACTGAACAATCCAAAAGAGCTGTCAAATGTAGCAACAAAGTGACACCCAGGAATATGGTCAAAATGGGCTCTGTCCGAGTAAGACTTTCCCAGTAAACAAATGTTAAATAAATAAGTAAATAATGACATGAAAGTGCAGAGAGGTATGCAGTAAAAGGTAACTGTAATATGCATATACAGTTAAGTACACATATTGTTAATAATAGCATAAGAAAGTGTGGCGGAAAATAGTATTAGTGGCATAAAAAAGAGCAGATTTATCTTTGATGCTGAAAAAAACAGAAGGCTGTAGGTTCTTGTCCCACCTCAGGCGATTTGATTAATTTTTCCATTACTGACACTGCAGTACTGTATTAGGAGATGCTACATTATTAAGAGTGCAGTCCTTTGAATGAAATGTTAAAAGGAACCCCCATCTGCCCCAGTTGGAGACAATAGCTTCAGTGGATATAAATAGGCAGGAGACATGAGGTGCAAAACCTGAACCTCAGTATTTTACGAATAACCAAGTAATGGCTACTATTTTCCTCACTACAGCTACTATTTTATCCTTAGGGCAGGAACCAGGACTGGAGGCAATGCCATATTCTTCCCAAAACACGACAACATTGATGGTACTCCATTGACCCAAACAACTCCAGTAGTGATAATAATCAAAGGTGGTAAATCTGGAAATGACACATTAGTATGAGGGAGGAACCACTAATAGACACTGCTTACCTACTTACACCTTATAACTTAAAATTCAAACAACTAGTAGGTGAAGTGTTATAATGCATGAATACTGATAAACATGTAATAATCCTTGAGGACTTTAACCTAGATATTTTCAAACATTCAAACTCTGAAGCCATAGATTAAGAAAAGGATAGCACAAAGATCTAACGCAGTTAAAGAACTGACCAACCTTAACTTTAGAGCTACTAATCACTCCTTTCTAGACTAACAACTAATATTCCACCTGAAATTGACAAAAGCAATATTCTTCAACCGTCAGTTAGTGATCACCGCCTGTAACATTCAGTATACTAATCTCTAATAATGATAATAATAATATTAGTAATAACCACCAAGAGCACTGCATCAGTTGGCCCTGATAATATCACATGATGCCTCCTTAATAGCATGAAACATGACCTATTAGGACCATAGAAACACTACTTAATCACAACCTCCAAAATGGCTTCATGCCAAATGAATGGAGAATAGCAACGGTTATCCTACTGCACAAGGGTGGGCAATATACAGACCCGGGTAACTACAGACCTCTACATGTGACTAGTCTCATATCTAAAGCCATGGAAAGAATAATCAAGGACACGATAAACCATGACATAGGAAGCCGTCAGGCATTGCTCCAACTCAGGTTTGATTTGTTAGGTAGGCCATGCTTACTCAACAAGGTGGATTTCTTCAAGAAAGTCACGAAAGCAATCGAAGAGGGCAAAATGGTGCATGCTGTCCGCCTTGACCTGGCTAAAGCATTCAACACAATATCCCACTCAGGCATTGTAGACACGCTCACAGAACTAGGTATAAACCCCTACATCATGCGCTGGATAGCCAGCTGCCTCACAGATAGAACACAAGAAGCCAGAATATGTGAGCCTAACCTCACAACAAGGCCAATCACTAGCTGAGTTCTCTAGGCTTTAGTGCTGGTGCCACTTCATTTTGGCGTCTACATCTCTGAAGTCAAAGCCAGTGCCAAAGGCCACTGGCCGAACATGTCCACAGATGATTGCAAACTAGGCACAGCGATAGAATCCTGCAAAGACACAAACATCATCCTCCCTTGTAACATCCAACCATAAAGTGGTCACGTTTGAAGTCACCATCTCCCCCGACCCCCCCTCTAGCTAGGGTCAATCAAAAAAAACTTCTCCAAAGCTGATTACAGCCTCCTGAGGGATAGTATAAACTGCTTCACAGCCCCCTCCCCCCTCTAGGAACTGGCACCAGTATCCAAAACGATACCAAATTACTATACAAACATTTATATAACTGCATGGAATCAGGAATACCTGACAGGACTAAATCATACTCCGCAAGGAAGAGTAAACCTGTCTGGTGGACATCTGCAATAAATAAACTCTATAACAGAAGGAAAAAAAAATTGCTGTCCAGGACCAAGAAGGAGCAGGTACCCAATTGGAAGTAATCTCTCCTTAGCCTAAACAAGCAAATAAGAGCACTAATGAAATCCTCCAAACTGGCCACATCTACTAGAGACAATCATAAGGCCTTCTTCACATATGCCTGCAATCTCAAAGGTAGCACCTAGATCTGTTCAGAACTGATGGTCAAGGGCACCACATATGCACATGCAGTAGATATAGCAAACTTGCTGGCTGACAAATTCAGTTAAAATTTCACTCCTCTGTCCACCCATCAGTAAATCAGGACATTCCCAGTACCTGCCTCCTTCCACTTATATCCAGGGATCAGGTCATCACTGCTCTCTCAAAGACATAAAATACAGCCTCCATGGGACCTGATAACATCCCAGGCTGCATCCTACATGAACCCAGGCAGGAACTTGCAGCACCATTAGGCACCCTATTCAACCAAAGCCTGAGTACTGGTTGTGTCCCAGCTGAGTGGAGGACAGCCACTGTCATCCCTTTACACAAAGGTGGAATGTCCACTGATCTGGGAAATTATAGACCCATAAACCTAGCTAGCCTGATCAGCAAGGCCATGGAATGGATTATCATGGACCTTATAAACAAGAACATTGGCAACCTCCAAACACTCTATCCCACACAGTTTGACTTCATCAAGGGGAAGTCATGTCTGTTAAATTTGGTCAACTTTTTTGAGACAGTTACCAAGTCATGGATGAGGGGAAGACAGTGCACACTGCCTACCTTGACCTGGCCAAAGCCTTTGATACTATTCCCCACTCAGCCATAATAGATAAACTCTCTCAACTAGGCATCAATCCATATGTTACCAGATGGGTAGCCAAATGGCTCACTGAAAGAACCCACCTAGTCAAAATAGGGGAAGCCACCTCAAGCAGCAGACCTGTATCGAGTGGCATACCTCAGGGTTCGGTCTTGTGGCCTCTGTTATTTGGGACATACTCTTCTGAGGTACTGGCCAAAACCAGTGGGCTATGGTTGACCAAGTTTGCAGATGACTGCAAGTTGGGAGGTGTCATAAATTCCCCTAGAGACATGGACATCCTCCAAGAGGGTCTCACCTAAACAAATGATTGGTACCAGAAACATGGCCTCAAGCTGAATGCAAAAAATTCCATCATCATCTCCTTTGGGGAGAGAGATGTCCCCACAAATTAATACATTAATAACAATGTTCTAAGCACACAGTCAGTTGTGAGGGATTTGGGCACCCAGATTGACAGCAGCCTGACTTTTGACCACCATGTTCCTTCCATTGTACGGAAATCTTTCTACATGGCCCACTTCATAAGTAAGGGTATCTCATCCAGGGACAAGGAGGTCATAACATACCTGTATTCTTCCCTTTTAAGGCCCATTATTGATCACAATGCCCCATTCGGCATGTACCTCACAAAGCACATGCAGCAGCTGCAGAGACCACAGAGGTTCCTCACCAGGAGAATCCAGGACCTCAAAAATCTACCATACACAGATAGGCTAAAAGCCGTATTCCTGTACTCTGTTTCATACAGACTCCTCAGAGGTGATGTCTGATTGGCATACAAGGCGATCTCAGACCCCGCCTTGATGGGACTGCTGCATATCCGCAAGTCAAGCTCTACTCGAGTAACCCGCACACGCGGCCTCTACCTGGTCTGTGACATCTATACAACTTGCTGGTGGGACAAATTTGTGTCCCAGAGACTTCCCCATTTATGGAATAAACTCCCTCTCCACATCAAGCAGAGTACCTCTTTACCCCTTTTTAAGCGCAATCTGGATAAATGGATGGGAAATAGAAAATGCATCCCTGGGATTCCACTCGTGTCTCTGCTGGACAGGGGCATCAGATGCTGATTTGGCCATGCATGGGCTAAACTCTTGGCTAGGCTTATAAGGGCCAATAGCCCAGTAACCTCCTATGATCCTATGATCATATGAAGAAGGCCTGATATGGACTAATAACTGGTGCCAGAATCACAGTCTAAAACTCAATGCCAAAAAATGCATAACAATCTCTTCCAAAAAGACAACCACCCCTGGAAATTACTGTATTGACAGTACACTCTTAAGAGTTGACCCTGTAGTCAAGAATTTGGGAATGCACGTAGACAGCAACATGACCTTTGACCATCAGTGTCTACTTTAGTAAGGAAATCATTGTACAATGCAAAACTTGTAAGCAAGGGTATTACATTTAGGTCCAAAGATGTCATTGTCCCATCTGTGTCCTCATCAGACAAATCACTGAGTTTAGTGCCCCCTTTAGTATGTACTTGACCAGGCATGTGCAACAACTGTAGCATCCTCAGAGGCTCCTCATAAAAAGAGTATACAGTGTATAAAACATGTCCTTGTATTTGGTCTCCTACAGACTGCTGATGGGTGATCTTTGTCTAGCCTTCAGAGCAGTCTCTGGTTCAGCTCTTATGGGCATGTTGCAAATTTATAAAAGAAAATAGCATCAGAAAGACCTTACTTAGGGATGGTAAGCACGCATGCAACATTAGTAACACTATCCCTTCTCTGGAGCATTCTTCCCATCCATTTGAAGTAAAGCCCCTTCCTGCATTTATTCAAGTGAAATTGGATCTGTGAATGGATAAATATTAGAAAGAGGAAATTTTTAAATGCTTGACTGTTCACATGCAAGCTAAATCCCCATATAAAATGAGTCGTATCATAACCCAATACATTTGGAAAACATGGCTAGTCTTAAACGGCCTTTTAGAGTCGTTAGACTAATAATCAGCTATGAACAGCAAAAGTACATGGGAATTTGTGGCGCTACAACAGTCACAGATGCTAAGAGCAGGAAGAGCATCCATGCAGCACCATAAGTGCCACTATCTCTCATTTAGTAGCACAATGCCATGGCACACCCACTACCTCTCACTTAGTAGCACAATGCTGTGGCAGACCTATTAGCTCTCAGTTAGTAGCACAATGCTGTGGCAGGCATTGAAAATAAAAATGGTTCTGGCAGCATGTCACATATGAACAGCTAACCAGCCAGCAGGTTGTTTTCATGCTGACAAAGATATTATATGGGTATTGTCTGACATATATTCCCCATGAACAGGATTGGGAGGACTGCATGAACTTCCTATACTAATGGACACTAAGGTCCACGTAGCACTTATACTAGCTATAGAGATCTTTCAGAGGTAAACAGGAGAAACATTGGGCATATTACAAGTGCTAGTCAGCAGAATACTCAGTCCATTTCATGCAGATGCGCATATCTGTTTCCATGCACACCAGGAGAGAGAGTGACATCATCATTCATGGCTTCTGTGACATCACCTGCCTTCCTGTAGTGATGTATGCCATAGACTGCACACACACACACACACACACACACACACACACACACACACACACACACACACACACACACACACACACACACACACACACGGCAATAAAGGCCCCATCCAGTGTCGCTGGACTGTGACATGTCGATAAGGAAGACTTCCATTCTATCTAGTGCCAGACACGGTGATGCACAGGTGTCGATATCCAATGTGTCTGCACAGCATCCTGGCAGTGCTCATGATACCCACACAGGCATACCATCTATGCGACTGCTTTCTGCACAATGATATGCCACAGAGCCATTTGTTCCAATGTCACATCACAGAGCCATCTGTTCCAATGCCATGCCACAGAAGCCATCTGTTCCAGTAACGTGCCACAGAGTCATCTGTTCCAATGCCATGCCCCAGAGCCATCTGTTCCAATGCCATGCCACAGAGCCACCTGTTCGGTAAGTGCAGGCATTGTGGTAATTTTACATATACAGAGCTAAAGGCAGTGTGTACATAGGTTTATAGGTTCATAGATTAGTACTACGCTAACTGCCTTTGTGGGCCATTTTAAGCCTAACCAGTCATCACATCTGAGAATCAAACCCTACACCTTATGTCTGCAAGGTAAATACCTTAACCATTTTGCCAACCCCAATTCCCTGGCTCACCCCGATGTACTCAGTGTGTTCAAGTGATGCAAAGTAGCCCTGTTGAGAATGTCTATAAGGTACCCATTCAGAATACCTAAAATGCAGTATAACACCCTTCACATACAAACCAGAAGTGTCACAGAGCATGTGTTCTTTCAGATGATTGTCTGGTTCTGCTGTTTGGGTACTTCTGGGGCACTGCAGTACACTCCTCCATATTCTGCAAGATATCTGTAGCATGCTGCATAATCTGATCAGTAAGAAGCATGCAGATCATCCATCCATCTACCCATCCATCCATCCATCCATCCATCCATCCATCCATCCATCCATCCATCCATCCATTCTTCCATCCTTCCATTCATCCATCCATCCAAGGAACCCCCAGTCTGATGCAGCTATCCCCTGTCATAGCCAGCAATGATAGTGATTCTGAGATACAGATGCTGTATCACAGTTACCCAAGCAGTAATTGGCACAGACCATGGCAGCAAAGGTAAAAGGGCAGCATCTAGTCCACCTCTATGGGATAATGTTGAGTAGACAGTGACAGTGCAGTGTCCCCTAGAACAAGCACAGTGCATACAATGCTAATTGAAGTCTATGCTGAGCAGTGTATGATCAGTGTACACTGTGACTCGGATATCTTACAGTAAGGAGGGTGTGGTGGGTCACAGCTATAATCATTTGCAGAGATGCCAGGGGATGCAATGACACATTGTTGACATTGCAAACTGGATGGGTGGCATGTCACTGGATGGAGAGATGGGGGTCTTGTGGCAATGGCTTCTTTGTCTGTGGCACAGACAATGTCCTCCAGTGATAAGGACTGTTTGGGATTTTAAGACTGTGAAAAGGTGGGCTGCTAGTAGATGGCCAGGATCTGTATCCACCCTGTGACAAAGATATTTTGTTTCTGCATAAATGCAATCTGTATGGAGTCTAGTGGTGATATTTCCTGCCCTTGGTAGCTGGCAGGTGTCTCTTGCCATGACATGGTCTAATGCATTAAGACCTCTATAGACTTGCAGAAGCAGACAAATACCTTAGAGCTTGACCGCCCCATGTACACATCCAGCCCCAAACATACAGAATACTGCTTGAATGGGCAGTGATGGTGGAACATCCTATTCTCTGCACTCGGGTTGATGTGGCAGTGATGTGTGTCACCACAGTCTTTGTGACATCTAGTATGACATCATTCTCGCATCCATTGCCTCATCAATGAATTGGTAATGGTTGGCAAGATCCTCATGGATGCTGCACATCACATCCATCATCCCCACGTCAGCATGAGTATCAGGAGACTGTGCCTAGATGACAGTACTGCACCACATCACATCCATCATTCCCACGTCAGCATGGGTATCAAGAAACTGTGCCTAGATGACAGTACTGCACCACATCACATCCATCATCCCCACGTCAGCATGGGTATCAGGAGACTGTGCCTAGATGACAGTACTGCACCACATCACATCCATCATCCCCACGTCAGCTTGGGTATCAGGAGACTGTGCCTAGATGACAGTACTGCACCACATCACATCCATCATCCCCACGTCAGCATGGGTATCAGGAGACTGTGCCTAGATGACAGTACTGCACCAGATCACATCCATCATCCCCACGTCAGCATGGGTATCAGGAGACTGTGCCTAGATGACAGCACTGCACCACATCACATCCATCATCCCCACATCAGCATGGGAATCAGGAGACTGTGTCTAGATGACAGCACTGCACCACATCACATCCATCATCCCCACGTCAGCATGGGTATCAGGAGACTGTGCCTAGATGACAGTACTGCACCACATCACATCCATCATCCCCACATCAGCATGGGTATCAGGAGACTGTGCCTAGATGACAGCACTGCACCACATCACATCCATCATCCCCACGTCAGCATGGGAATCAGGAGACTGTGCCTAGATGACAGTACTGCACCACGTCACATCCATCATCCCCACGTCAGCATGGGAAGCAGGAGACTGTGCCTAGATGACAGCACTGCACATTTGCTGATTGAGTTGTGCTGCTACACATACTGGGGGCTTGATGTGACGTGACAGCAGAGGGAATCCATGCTAGACTGCTGTGCCATGGGGGTAGTCACATCAGATGCATTACACTCTACTGCTGCTGCAGCCATAGAAGGAACAGTGTCACTGCTCTGAAGTCATGGGGTAGCCCCACATTGGGGATGGTGAGTGGTCATGATGTACATTCTGTATCTCAGGTGAGGGAGACAATGTACCTTCATCATGAACAATGCATGGAGGACCACCTAGACAGTTCCTGTTTGACAATGGTCTGGGCTTGAGCTGTGTTTTAGCATTATTCCTAGACTCTGAATAGGTACTGGCATCAGCCTGATGTCCTGAACCAGACAGCACATGTGTACCTTTTGCTTTGTGAGTATACAATACAAAACAGAACAGAGTGACTCTGAATGCCCATGCTACATGTGAGGTCCTATACAGTGGAACAGATTATGGAGATATAGTACAGACATATATCTCCTCTGCCATTTATGCCTTTGTGTGTGTGTGTGTGTGTGTGTGTGTGTGTGTGTGTGTACATGTGGGGGGGGGGGGTCCATAAACCTGAAATCCCTATGCAAAACATATGGAATTGTATATGTGGCCTGCCTACACATATATGCACATTGCTCCTATATATGAATTCAGCATGATTGCTAACTTGGTGCATCTCTCTCTCTCTCTCTCAGATATATTAGGGTGGTCACTCATGAAACCTGTGTTCATTCTTTCATATATGATATCTGTGTCTTCATAATCTCTATGTGGTGACACTAGGAACATCTTCCCATTAGTCAAGCTTGTAGTGAGAGGTGACAACACCCCACAAGTGGTTGACCTCTCCACTGTTATACTGGATGCCTTTTTGTAGGCCTGCCTGATTATGTTTGTGATACACCTCTGACATTGTTTTGTTGTGTGATTCTGCTTATCAGCAGTCTTACTGTCATGGAAAAATGCCACACAAATGGTCCTGTAGTAGCTGGTGAGCAGCAACCCCTTTCTCCAACAGTTGGTACTCATGGGTCCCGAATGCCTGTAGCAGGATGTCATTTTCATCTTGGCTGAAGTTGTCCAACCTGTGCTGTCAACCTCCTGTTGTGGACATAACAGCTATAGAAATAAGAGACTTACTTGTGGCTCATTGAGTGCTGTGGACGTGGATAGTAAGCTATCAGAACAGTGAGATGCTATAGGGATAGGACAACAGTAGGTGCCACTGACATACAATGCTAGGAACAGTGGGGTATTCGGGTGATACCCAAATCAGGGCTTCAGACAAACAGTTCTATGTATATAGTCAGGCAGCTGTCAAGCAGAGACCTACAGGGATATATAAATGAGACAGTATAGGTAGGCAACACCTGTGGGGTCACAGGTGAAAGTTGGCTGCAGGGTTATGATTGATTAATAGATATTCAGTAGGCTACTTGCCCTTGTGAGCCATTGTAAGCCTAGTTAGTCTATCTTGGTGAGAATCAAGCCCTGTAATTTTAGTCTTTGAGGTTGGCACCTTAATGATTATGCCAACCCCAACCGCCATTATGGCAGCCTGCAGAGTTACAATAGCAGACCCATTGCAGGTACCCTCTCAGTATATGCTCACATCATGTTTTTGTAGGACATACAAGATGTTACATCGATAGGCTTTCCTGATAGTGGTCTCTCTTACTGCAGTACAGATATGCAGCTACATATGTAATGTGTGGGTTCTATGCAGGTACACCCTGCTGGTAACTATAGTGCAGGTTACATATTGTTCCTATATTCTCTGCCAAGGCTCACATATACAACATACCTGAGAAGAACATCTTACCACAGTACTGCCAAAGGAAGTAACTCCTCAAGATTCTACATCCATCCATGACTCCCTTCTCCCATTTTTTTACCCATGGGATCAGAGTGTTACTTTAACAGTGACAATAATCTACACGTCTTCTTTAAACTATGCATCTCTGTGACTACATGTCTTCTTTAAACTATGCATCTCTGTTACTAGAAACTTGCTTTAAACTACTATATTCATGCTGCAAATGCTTAGTTTATTTGGTGTACCGTTTGGTGTTTAAAATGGCAGCACATCCAGTTAAACTGCAACATTTTGTTTTGTCTGAATGATGTACATGTGAAGTCTTCACTGTTATTAAATTCAGAAATGTAAATTTATGTAGGAAATTATCTCTGCTCATAAGATGATAATATTTCTTAACCTCTGAGCATTATTCCAACAAATTACTGGAACCACCACGATGATGATAAAAAGACTGTTTTATTTTCAATAAAAACGAGCGCTTTCACGCACTAACAAGTGCGCTTCATCAGGTTATAATAATTTTAAAAAATGCATCAGTATATATACACAAACACACCCTACTTAATAAGCCAGATTGGCGGTAAAAACCCAATTAGTTATGCAAATTAGGAGTAGTAGAAACTCTTGTTGCTAAAGACAGCAAAATACCGGCTTTGCATCAGACACAAAATGGCATATAGTATAATCATACCATATAGGAATACATATAAAAACAAAAATCAAATCTAATCAGAAATTATTAAAACTATTAATTAGAAGTTCTTAAAGCCCTAAGTATTTAGTTAATTTGTATAGCATTCCTACTAGAAAATAAATAACATCACACTGCACAATCTACTGAGAATGCTAACTAAAAAGATGAGAAAGAAGAAGAAAGAAGAAAAATCAATAATGGAAAAGAAAAAGAAAGAGAAGGAGAGAAGGAAAGGAAAAGGGGAGAGGGGAGGGTAATGGGGGAGGGGTTGGGGGTTTGTTGGGGGAGGGGAGGGAAAAAGGGGAAGAGGGAAAGGGAAAGGGAAGGGAAAAGGAAAGGAAAAATAAGGAGGGGGGGGGAGGACAGAGGGAGGGAGGAAAGGAAAAATATATGGTAGGACAAAAGGTACAGGTTAGAAATCATAACATTCCAGCAGAACAAATATGCTTAATTACTCTAAAACCAACTCACTCATATGTAATAAATCATCATAAATATGTCAAGCAATATAAACATAAAATAACTAATAAACCTCTGAGCATTAACATTCATAGTGCTTGCCTTTAAAAGTTGTAGCAGCGGGCCTGGAAAAGACCACATTCTTATTTTTTACAATAGAAAGTTTTCATATACTAGACCCTACATAGCTAGCAAGCCATGGAGTGGTAGCATAAAGGTTAAGGTACAAGATTACCATCTGGTAAATCTGTGTTCAAAACCTGGTGGGGTCACAACTGGGCAGCAATGGTATCTGTACAGAAGAAATATGCTGCAACGATCCTGTGGAGGTCTACCCATAGAGTCACCATAACCTGATTTTAACTTGGGAGGGGGGTGTGCAATTACTTGCATGCTTTATAGAATTAGTAATAGGAAATATTTGTATAGGCTTAGTTTATTTATTTAGTAAAGTATGTACCCATAATCAGATCTGAAGAACATCAATAGGCCTACAAAGAACAAGGCAAGATATGAGAGCTGATATCATAATGCTAGGCCTAAATTATAGCTGTTGAGAAGTTAGCTATGTTGAGAGCAGTGGATAAGTAGACCTGCAATCATTAACCTGAAGCTATTTAATTATGCCAGTTAATTAAAAATACACCCAGGAATATGTACAGTTCTGAAGGAGATGGGGATTTTGTAACATTTTTCTTGAACTTGGGAGACAGCTTCTAAGCATTAAATACTTGGCTGTATCAGAAGAAGATTGTGTCAATTAAATATACCTGATAATATTTTGAGTGACCTGCTTGTTGACACCTGATGCGGTGGCCCTATGCTGGATGGCTGCCTGTGTAAGTGACCAGGTCATACTTTGAAACCCCATTTCCTTCCCAGCCAGATCTTCAACAGTTTCAGGATGTGGAGTAGCTAGTCTTCGTCACCTTTGTGTTGGACAATGAGGGGATCAACACAACCTGTTATGTCTGGTCTCTGCTTTTCTCGTGTTGGTGGGACCTCCTTTGAACATACTGTATGTGTATAGCTGTATAAAGTGAAACACTAGCAAGTTCTTCTGATGAGCAAGGTTAGCAGGTACTGCATGGAAGTATCTCTCAAAAATTAAAAACAAAAACTTAAGCTAAGACATAAACACTGGCAGTTGTGCAAATAGACTTATGATTTTTGATGACCTAATAAATACTTGGAACTAAAATAAATTGTGGAATAAAGATAAAGGCAGGCCAACGTTACTTACATGACAAGTTAGTATGAGCTCAAGGGGTAATCCACAATGATTCTGTAATGAAATTAAGCATGTAACAGGAACAAACTAACATACAGACCAAAGTTCAGCATACAACATGGGCATAATATGTCTCATGAAGGACTGTTCAACATTTTCATAGATTATAGGATATTTATTTATTTATTTCACATTTGGTAACCGGGTTAGTCCAACTAAGTTTGCAAACAAACCCATTTTCAGTGGACACCCGAGGGGAAAAGCCCCAGCAAACATAAGTAAAGATAAAGTGACAATACAGAAATATTAAATAACAATCGTAATACAAAATAATTGAAAAAAAGAAAAGGTTATTAACTGTTTACATTGCATTGATAGTAGCAAACCATTTTCAGTGGAGACCCAAGGGGAAGAGCTCCAGCAAACATAAGCAAAGATTATATAAGCAAAGATCATATAATCTGTCTAGTCTGTCTAATAGGTAAAGTTCATCCAACATGAACTTCAGCAGACAAATTGTATGCAAATTCTCCAGAAGTATTGTTACCGCTAATTTATTTTCACAAAGCAAGTATGAAAATGGAAAAACTCATAAATATTACTTGTACAGACCAGATGATTTGCACTCATTCTTACAAAAACTAGCTATACCAATCATAATGCCAGCTCTCATACTGTTACTAAACGTCTTCGCTCCCAGTGATACTGATTGTATGTAAAGAGGGCTGTATTGAGAAAGAACACAAGTGGCCATGTATCTCATTATGCACATGCTAGCATCTGAACAATATGATTATGCACATGCTATCATCTGAACACTGTGATTATGCACATGCTATCATCTGAGCACTGTGATTATGCACATGCTATCATCTGAACACTGTGATTATGCACATGCTATCATCTGAGCACTGTGATTATGCACATGCTATCATCTGAACACTGTGATTATGCACATGCTATCATCTGAGCACTGTGATTATGCACATGCTATCATCTGAACACTGTGATTATGCACATGCTATCATCTGAGCACTGTGATTATGCACATGCTATCATCTGGACACTGTGATTATGCACATGCTATCATCTGAACACTGTGATTATGCACATGCTATCATCTGAACACTGTGATTATGCACATGCTATCATCTGAACACTGTGATTATGCACATGCTATCATCTGAACACTGTGATTATGCACATGCTATGAACAATGTGATTATGCACACTTACATTTTATGCTGCAGGCTGCAGCTCAGCTCACTTTTATGCTGCTGCAGAGCAAAACAGGAAGGCTTAGTATTTAACTTAAATGTGTACCCATAGTGCTCGCTCCAAACACGCAGCACATCTAATCCTGATATTTACCAGCCATTAAACACAACTGTTCATACTGGCAAAAATGCTTAGTGAACTTGTGAGCTCTAAGTTCTCTGAATTTGTTACAAGATATGTCAAGCTAGACAACAACTAACATGGTTTGTGTAATGGTTACTTGCTTCTATTTATTTAGCTGTGTTGATGAGACTAATTCCACTGGGTCTGTGGCCTATTTTCGAGGGAGGTCAGAAGTATCTGTAAGGAATAGAAAAAATTTAGCAAAGACACCAGGGAAATGTCTCCACTCTGTTGACAGAGGATGTCTATACTCCTAGGTGAGGCAGTACCATGATATGATATTGCTGGACAGAAGGAAATCAGGTGAGTTGGGGGGTCTGCCAGATGAGGTGCTGTCCTAGTTAAATACAATTTTGAACTTTGAGATTGGTGTCCCTGGTCTGAATAATGAAACAAGTAACCGTAGAGGTAAAGAAAAATAATGTAAAAGCAGTAATGTCATCGTGGAGTAGGACAGGCAGGAAGTAGTGTGCATTCTATACTTTTACGCATGTGTGAGGCTAGAAGCAAGTTGTGCTTATGTGACTATGAGACAACCTGAAGGGTGGAGAGAGAAAGAGAGAGATAGCAGGTAAAGGATATACTACAATTGTAAGAAGACATGTGACAAGAAAGTAAGATTTAAGTATACGAACGTGAATTCATAGGTTCTGAACATATGTATATTTTTGGGCAGCTGTGATTAAACCTTCTGAGATAAAGTGTCTGTAGGTGACAGTATTAATTCATATATGGAGGTCAAAGTACTTCTGATATTAGTTTTGTGGAAGAAAGTGATTTGATCTTTGTTAGGGAGTTTGGGAAGGGTTGCAGAATAGCAAATTTACAGAAAACATGTTTTATAGTTTAACTGAATAGAAACAGAACTGTACAGCTTATAGCAAGTAGTAAATGCAATTTAAGAAATAGGTATTGTTTTTTTTTTTTGTTAAAAGAATCATACAAATCAAATCAGAAAAATTACAAAAGTGACAGGCAAATCTAGGCTATGGACTAAGGGTTGGCAGGTTGGGATTATACTGAAAAAGACTGGAGGGAAAATGTACATATTCAGACTGCACTATATATTGGTAGAGAAGAATGTAGTATAACATATGCAAGACAATGACAACTGATTTTTGTGATAAAGATGGCAATAGTCAGAATTGTGACTTAATATGAAACATGGGGGAAAGGGGTGCGGCAGAAAGCACTTACCAAACTGTAAAGAATATAAAAAGGGGATATAAAAAGGGAGGAAAGGGCAGAGGAAGAAAATAAAGCAACATTGTAGATTTGAACAAAGGAGGAGTTAGTAAGACAAATGGAGGAGAAAGATTTAAAATAGCAAGATAAGCATAAAAACTGAAGAAAAAGGAATGAAACATGATATAAACAAATTCAGTTAGAAGTACTGGTTATGGAAGATGAGTCTACATTCAACCCTATTCAAGTGCGACCTCAACAACTGAGTGGGAAACTATACATTTACACCAGGGGTGGCATCTATGTCCATCATGGATAGGAGCAGTTGGTGCTGATCATAGACCTGTTCTGCAAATAATGACCATCTAACCAAGGTCAAGGTCAAGAGCATGTGTATAACATAGTTAGGCTTGTAAAGGCCTTAGGGCCATTGGCCTGGTAACCTCATATGAGCCTATGCACCTATAAACCATAGCTAAGGGAGGAGAAGGGGGGTGAATGTAAATGAAGAGGGAAAGGGATCTTAATATGAAGAGTTAGTAAAATAAAATAGAGAGATGTGAGGAAAGGGAAAAAGCAGGAGAACTCTGTGGGCAGTAACTTGCATGAGTATGAATATTACTGAAAGTAAATATAAGATGGTGGTGTCACATCTAAGTATATGAATACTGCTATAGCTTTGGGTTGGTAAGTGCTGGTGCCGGAGTCATATGACATGACCTGGGTTGTTGGACACCGGTAAATTGTCAAAGTGGAAGCATTTCCCTAATCTGCATGTACCTCTTTTACAACTCTTTTGAAATACATGCAAGTCTAGCAGCCTTCTGTTTGCAGATCTGACATCTGGGAATTTTGGAGTGGCTGAGGAAGCAGGGAGAGGAATAGTGTATATTTGCATGATGCCTGCTTTATGGGTCAGTAAAAGGCACTTGAAAGAGATTGTGTGAGGTGGGGATTTTATTTCATCCTGGGAAGGGGGACTCAGAGGTGGCAGTGTTACTTAGGAAGGGAATGGATTTAAAGTGCTTAAGGAAATGGTAGTGGTTCCTGGGGGAATTCTGTTAATGGATTTAATATGAGGAAACATACCTTTCAACTTCTCAGCACAATAAATCTGGATAAAGCTAGAAATAACAGGGGGACAAAGGCCAAAAAAATGGTGCTTATTTTAAGTATTACTCCTATAAACTTAGAAAGCTGCTAGAATAACAGGTTTAGTATAATTATGTATTTTGTGAAGGACATGAAGCCTGAAACTCCAATATCTATCATTACATACTATTATTTAGTGATTTCAATTCTCAATGATTTGCCAGAAAATCACAGATTTTATGAAGAACAGACCAAAAATGTGTGGCAAAAATCCAGACAGTCTGCAAAAGTCTGGACAGTTGAGATGTATCTGAGGGGAAAAATGAGATTAAGGGCAATTAATATGTATAGGTATTCAAATTCAGTGAAAAGGAAAAAAATATATTCAGATATTGTACCTTTTTGATTTATTTAGGATACAGTAATTTGGGGAAAGGAGGCTTCTAAGTTTAATTTCTTGATTAGGGAAAAAATAGACTCCAATGGCTGAAGTGAGACTGTTTTATGATCTATAGAACTTGTCAGAGATTTGGGATCCATGGCTAGGCTTAAAAAGGCCCTTGTGTTTGTTAGCCTAGTAAACACCTATGAACTTATGAACCTATAATGGCTTCTCATTAGAATGCCAGTGCCTAGTATATCACACCTAAGCCTGGTACCTGAAAGAAGAGGGTGTGGAGGAAGGTTTCCTTGGGGAAATACTGTATCAAGTTGCACTGAAGAGTATGAGTTGAAAACAGAGCATTTATAGGATAAGAGGTTTGAAACAGGGAAAGAGTTTTTTGTGGATGAGGTAAAGTGCAAAAGTAAATAAACTGACTTTTAGATTGTTAGGTCTTTTGGGTTGAAGTGGTAAGTATGGAAGAAGAGAGGAAAAAGTAGGCAAGGGAGTGTTTAAGACTGAGACAGACTTATAAAGGTACAGTAACGGAGAAGGAATATTGTGTACTGTATGTGGGGTTCTTTAGTTTTAAAGACGCCATATTACACTTTGGTGAATTGGTAGTTAAGTTTAAAGAGGAAAGGGCGAAAAGCAAGCAGCAATATAAAGATACTATATGCTTTATGCTGCGTTGCACTAGTGAGGAAATAAATTATTTAAAGAAACAAAAGAAGAATGGAAACATACATAAAGTAACAGAGGTATCAGATTATAGGGACGAAAGACTGTGTCACTCGTTCTGATTGGAAATAGAGTTTTATGGCAACTTTTAAAAGGAGGAAGGGTTAGTAAACCATAATGAGGGGTAAGGGTAGGTGTATTATGTGGCATTACATAGCGAACACTTGGATATTACATTTTAGGGTGTAAAAAACTAAGGAAATTAGAATGTCATGCCCTCTGTTTTTTGTGAGACATGAGATTTGGTCTTTCATCTTGTAGATACAGAAAATGTTTTTCTACAAGATGACTTTCTTCAAGAACCACTTGAGAGTGTCAACTACTTCAGTGAGTCTATGCCTTTTGACCTAAGGTCACTGTCTGTATTTTGGCAGAGATTGCTGTATGAATACAGTCAAATAAGTTCAGTTATTGCAGGTTTAATATACTTTAACATTAGAAAATTATCACTGTCAGAAATATAAATACATTAATTTCTTAAAGTGTGTCACGACTGAAAGTATAGAATTAAATGAATATGATTAATTATCAGTCATTCTGTAGGATCTCACAATTTAATTATGACCATCAATTATTCAAAATTGTTAGATAAATTAGGTTAGCTTCACACATTGTCATATATTATTCAATGACTGGCCATTAACATTCAAAAACGAGCATGCTGATTCGACAGCCCAACCAGCATGCCCGTTATAAATCGAGCATATACCAAAAGAAAAAGTCCAGTTGCTAAAGTACCATTGATAGGCCAGCCTTTTTTTTTTTCTATTGGTATGTGGTAGACAGGCATTACTCTGAAGGAAAGAAAGTCTGAAACTGAAAACCATGTCTTTAGTAACTCTGTTCCTCATAAAATTTGTGGTTTTCTGGCAAATCACTGAGGAACGAACTCAACAAATAATAACATGCATTTCAGTTTCAGATTTTCTTTCCTTCAGACAATGCACAATTATTCTCGCATATTTCTAAGTTTATTAGGGAAACATTAACAATTGGTCCCGTTTTATTTATACTTTGTCCACATTTCTTGAAATAAGAGGTTGAGAGGTACATATGAGACCAGAGAAAATACAAGGAAAATCAGTATGATTTTCCTTGTATTTTCTCCCCATCTCTCTCGTAACTCGAAACTCTCTGGAGGTTACAATTTTTTTTTCTTAAAAAAAAAGTAGCAATGGAGATCATCCTTTCTCCATTGCTTGTTTTCTAAAGCACTGATGTACTGTGTAAGCATGGGAATGTAAGTCCCATACATATGCTTTGCCTTCTTGTCCAAACCCCACCAACCATGGGTAAATCCAGCATTACCCACACCCAGTCATGGGTTATTGCTATAATATTCTGCACAATGAAACATATGTATATCATCAAATCAAATGTAAGTCATCATTACCACTGTAACTGCTTCAGTTATAACATTTATCTGTGTAACAGAGAAAATGAAATATAAAATTATGTGATATGTATCTTTTGTTTCTGAATGCAGTTGATTATCGTATGTATAAAACATGGCTGAAAATGCTCAGCTAACCAGCCTACCTACCTGTTAAATAAATGGGAGGGTGGCCTAATGGTTAAGGTGTTTGCCTTACAAACACAAGGTGCAGGGTTTGAGTCTCACAAGGGATACTTGGCTAGGCTTAAAATGGCTCACAAGGGCAGTTAGCTTAGTATGAATCTATGAACTATGAAGTATGTATAAAATAAATAAATACATAGAATGTTCCAGCAGGGGAAGCAGATACATGTAGGATATATATAATGTCCAAATTATACTGCTGACTAAGGAAAGAAAATGAAAAGCCGTATCACCGCATGTGTTCAAGGACTGTAACACCAATCCTCTCCATTTCATCTCCAAGGTCATACTACCGGAGCGCGAAGGTAGGAGAGGAACCCTTTACGCATTTAGTGCCAGCCTTTTGTCTTGGTCAGTGTTGCAGTTCACTTATTTGGTAAGGGAGCAGACAGTGTACTCCCAAAGTGAATAGTGTTCAACTGACGTCCGCCTTATATCACCTTTTGCTAACAAAGTGGTACCTGCTGTTAGCCAATGTGGTCAAAGGCACCTCACAAGGGGCAGCTGTATTAAGTACTTGCCTAAAAATGTGAGCATTTCATCAGAGGTCACTGAGCTGTTATTGCACATATTCATAAATCAGTACAGACTGGACCATCACTCTAGGAAGTTATCCTTTGGGACTGCATTTTGACTTAAATTCCTTCTTCTAGCAATACAGTTGCTCACCTTTTTTTTTGAATACTGCTTTAACTTAGCATGAGGGCACTCTAAGTAAGGTGCATCTGGTACTGATGTGTTATCCATATTAACTTATGCTCCAGTGAGTATTTTACTCCCATTGCCCTTTCTCTAGGCCAGTAAGTAGTCACCTAATTTAAAATTAAATATCCTTGAAGTTCTGTGTGCCTTCTTCTGGGTAGAACCCATTTCGGTATAATAATCAAACAGAACAGAACTACAAATGCAGTGATGTAAAAACAGGGGTACAAATAACCAACACTAAGACTTTTGTAAAGTTGATCTTAAACAGAATTTTTTTGGCTTACAGCATAGAGGACAAAGTTAATATGTGAGTACTTGTAGTTAAATGGGCAAGAGTTACTTGCACACAATAAATGGGGTGCCAAACTTCCCAAGTGTTCCTTTCAGGTCTCTTTCATTATGCCCGCCTTGAGTGAAGCAGTGGTGTAGTTATCCAAAGGGGATCATCTTTCTTATATGATTACTATAATATACAGAGCAGTCTCAGACCCTGGCCTACTTGGTGTAGTTAACCAAAAGGGATCATATTTCTTATACGATTACTATAATATACAGAGCAGTCTCAGACCCCGGCCTGCCTTGAGTGAAGCAGTGGTGTAGTTATCCAAGGGGGATCATATTTCTTATATGATTACTATAATATACAGAGCAGTCTCAGACCCTGGCCTGCCTGGAGTGAAGCAGTGGTGTAGTTATCCAAAAGGGATCATATTTCTTATACAATTACTATAATATACAGAGCAGTCTCAGACCCTGGCCTGCCTTGAGTGAAGCAGTGGTGTAGTTATCCAAAGGGGATCATATTTCTTATACGATTACTATAATATACAGAGCAGTCTCAGACCCTGGCCTGTCTTGAGTGAAGCAGTGGTGTAGTTATCCAAAGGGGATCATATTTCTTATATGATTACTATAATATACAGAGCAGTCTCAGACCCTGGCCTGCCTTGAGTGAAGCAGTGGTGTAGTTATCCAAAGGAGATCATATTTCTTATATGATTACTATAATATACAGAGCAGTCTCAGACCCTGGCCTGCCTTGAGTGAAGCAGTGGTGTAGTTATCCAAAGGGGATCATATTTCTTATATGATTACTATAATATACAGAGCAGTCTCAGACCCTGGCCTGCCTTGAGTGAAGCAGTGGTGTAGTTATCCAAAGGAGATCATATTTCTTATATGATTACTATAATATACAGAGCAGTCTCAGACCCTGGCCTGCCTTGAGTGAAGCAGTGGTGTAGTTATCCAAAGGAGATCATATTTCTTATATGATTACTATAATATACAGAGCAGTCTCAGACCCTGGCCTGCCTTGAGTGAAGCAGTGGTGTAGTTATCCAAAGGAGATCATATTTCTTATACGATTACTATAATATACAGAGCAGTCTCAGACCCTTGCCTGCCTTGAGTGAAGCAGTGGTGCAGTTATCCAAAGGGGATCATATTTCTTATATGATTACTATAATATACAGAGCAGTCTCGGATCCTGCCCTAATGGAAATTCTGCACATCTGCAAGTCAAATGGGACAAGATTCACTCATTCCAGGGGTCTTAACCTAGCCTGTGACAGTAACACAATATGCTGGACAGACAGATATGTCTCCTAGAGATTGTCACTTCTCTGGAACAAACTCCCAATTCACATAAAACAAAGATCCTCAATAACCCTATTTAAGTGTAACTTAGACAACTGGATGGCACACTGTAAATTTACTTGGGGGGTGTCACCTATGTCCCTCTTGAATAAAAGCAATCGGTGCTGATCATAGGCTCATGCTACAAATATAGACCATACAACGTAGGTTAAGGGAACAAGGGTATAAAAATAGCTAGGCTTATGCATGGGAGCAATCCGTTTGCATCCGCCATGATGGAGGGGTTGGTACCCCCCACACCCCATGCTAATTATATATACTAACTTTGAGTTTGCACAATTTTGGGGAAAGTGCATATTTACCAACTCCAAGAACTGTGCTATCTTGCACACTTGTCAACCATCTGTGTAATCAACTAAATTTTGATGACTAAACAGGTGTCAACCAAAGGGGGATTCGATGACTTTCAATTCCCCTATATAGATATATATATATATATATATATATATACATATATATATATATATATATATATATATATATATATATATATATATATATCTGTGTGTGTGTGTGTGTGTGTGTGTGTGTGTCTGTGTATGAGTAGCAAGGGTGTGGGAACTGCAATTCCCACATTAAGAAGTGCAGGGAGATGCCCTCTTGTAAATAAAATGATTTACAGGAAATAACGAAGTCCAATCATTTTCATAATTTGTTGTTCTCCTTTACATTTGCTGTCTGTTTTTCATAAATTGACAAATCACAGTTACAGGTCTCAAACCTACAACAGGGAGTTTTATTTATATATGTAACATATTTTTAAGAAACTTGTGCTGTCTTATTGGGTTAGGTCATGGATGAGGAGTCCTTGGACAAGCCCACCTACTGAGATATTAAATTTAACTAAATGTATTAACCAAACAAGGTCACTGCAAGGAACTGCACCATGAAGCACCAAAGTGGGTACATATAATGCATGATGGCAGGGTGAGAATAGCACATGATAGCAGCAGCTGAATATGGTGCGTAATGGCAGTAAATATTGTACATAATGACAGGTAATGATAGTGTCCCTGATGGCAGGTGAAGTCAGCACATAATGGCAGGTGAATGTAGCGCAGGAGAAGAGGTAAAAACAGTACATAACAGCAGGTGAATATAATGGATGACAGCAGGTAAATATAATGCATGATAACAGGTGAATATAGTGGATGACAGAAGGTAAATATAATGCATGATAACAGGTGAATATAGTGGATGACAGCGGGTAAATATAATGCATGATAGGTGAATATAGTGGATGACAGCAGGTAAATATAATGCATGATAACAGGTGAATATAGTGGATGACAGCAGGTAAATATAATGCATAACAGGTGAATATAGGGGATGACAGCAGGTAAATATAATGCATGATAACAGGTGAATATGGTGGATGACAGCAGGTAAATATAATGCATGATAGGTGAATATAGTGGATGACAGCAGGTAAATATAATGCATGATAGGTGAATATAGTGGATGACAGCAGGTAAATATAATGCATGATAACAGGTGAATATAGTGGATGACAGCAGGTAAATATAATGCATGATAGGTGAATATAGTGGATGACAGCAGGTAAATATAATGCATGATAGGTGAATATAATGCATGATAACAGGTGAATATAATGCATGATAACATGAATATAATGCATGATAACAGGTGAATATAGTGGATGACAGCAGGTAAATATAATGCATGATAACAGGTGAATATAGTGGATGACAACTGGTGAATGTGGTGCATTATAGCATGTGAATGTAGTGGATGACTGCTGGTGAATGTAGTGCATTATAGCATGTGAATGTAGTCTATGATCACGTTGTTTCATTATTTATAAAAGAAGATGCTGGGTACCAGCTTGGATGGAGGAGAAGTAGATGGAGAGGGGAGATGGGTGTGAGTGCACGGGTGAGACATGGGGAGATGGGTGTGAGTGCAGGGGTGAGACATGAGGAGATGGGTGTGAGTGCACGGTTGAGACATGGGGAGATGGGTGTGAGTGCACGGGTGAGACATGGGAAGATGGGAGTGAGTGCACGGGTGAGACATGGGGAGATGGGTGTGAGTGCACGGGTGAGACATGGGGAGATGGGTGTGAGTGCACGGGTGAGACATGGGGAGATGGGTGTGAGTGCAGGGGTGAGACATGGGGAGATGGGTGTGAGTGCACGGGTGAGACATGGGGAGATGGGTGTGAGTGCACGGGTGAGACATGGGGAGATGGGTGTGAGTGCACAGGTGAGACATGGGGAGATGGGTGTGAGTGCACGGGTGAGACATGGGGAGATGGGTGTGAGTGCACCGGTGAGACATGGGGAGATGGGTGTAAGTGCACCGGTGAGACATGGGGAGATGGGTGTGAGTGCACGGGTGAGACATGGGGAGATGGGTGTGAGTGCATGGGTGAGACATGGGGAGATGGGTGTGAGTGCAGGGGTGAGACATGGGGAGATGGGTGTGAGTGCACGGGTGAGACATGGAGAGATGGGTGTGAGTGCACGGGTGAAACATGGGGAGATGGGTGTGAGTGCACGGGTGAGACATGGGGAGATGGGTGTGAGTGCACCGGTGAGACATGGGGAGATGGGTGTGAGTGCACCGGTGAGACATGGGGAGATGGGTGTGAGTGCACTGGTGAGACATGGGGAGATGGGTGTGAGTGCACGGGTGAGACATGGGGAGATGGGTGTGAGTGCAGGGGTGAGACATGGGGAGATGGGTGTGAGTGCACGGGTGAGACATGGGGAGATGGGTGTAAGTGCACGGGTGAGACATGGGGAGATGGGTGTGAGTGCACCGGTGAGACATGGGGAGATGTGTGTGAGTTCACGGGTGAGACATGGGGAGATGGGTGTGAGTGCAGGGGTGAGACATGGGGAGATGGGTGTGAGTGCAGGGGTGAGACATGGGGAGATGGGTGTGAGTGCATGGGTGAGACATGGGGAGATGGGTGTGAGTGCATGGGTGAGACATGGGGAGATGGGTGTGAGTGCATGGGTGAGACATGGGGAGATGGGTGTGAGTGCACCGGTGAGACTTGGTGAGATAGGTGTGAGTGCACCGGTGAGACATGAGGAGATGGGTGTGAGTGCACCAGTGAGACATGGGGAGATGGGTGTGAGTGCATGGGTGAGACATGGGGGAGATGGGTATGAGTGCACGGGTGAGACATGGGGAGATGGGTGTGAGTGCACGGGTGAGACATGGGGAGATGGGTGTGAGTGCACGGGTGAGACATGGGGAGATGGGTGTGAGTGCAGGGGTGAGACATGGGGAGATGGGTGTGAGTGCACGGGTGAGACATGGGGAGATGCGTGTGAGTGCATCAGTGAGACATGGGGAGATGGGTGTGAGTGCAGGGGTGAGACATGGGGAGATGGGTGTGAGTGCACGGATGAGACATGGGGAGATGGGTGTGAGAGTACGGGTGAGACATGGGGAGATGGGTGTGATGCATGGGTGAGACATGGGGACATGAGTGTGAGTGCACGGGTGATACATGGGGAGATGAGTGTGCAATCAGGGGTGAGACATGGGGAGCTGGGTGTGAGTGCAGGGGTGAGACATGGGGAGATGGGTGTGAGTGCACAGGTGAGACATAGATATGTAAGGCTAAGGAAACTGAGTGAGGTAAGAATGTTAAGACGTGTTGGAATAACCTCAAGCTGCTGAAACAGCTGATACAAGTAATGACTTCCAGAAGGGTGGTAAGGCAATTCGCAAACGTAGGAGTGGGAAAAGGGATCACCAAAGGGGTACAAAACTATCTGCACATAAAAGAACTGGAACTGAGGTTTTCAGAAAAAGGTAGGAGCAAAAAAGGAAGGGAGGAAAAAAATGGGAATTTTTGGAACAATGCATATAGGAGAGGAATGAGGTTTAAAAGAAGGCAGGACTTAAATGAGCTGTGTAATGTAATGGTTGGACTGAAAAAGATTGGGTAGATTATAAGTGATGTATAATGTTTGCAACTGGGACTGTGTCAGTGTGGTTTGTGATGTAAAATGCTTGCAACTAGGATTGCGTCAGTGTGGTTTGTTTTCATTTACATAAATGTATGATTGCCTATGTAGTAAGTGATGGTTTAATAAAGATGGTTCTTGTTTAAAAAAAGTGGCAGGAATTGAATAGTTTGTGTACTGGTGCTTAAGTTATATGACATATAGCAATATATGTAAAGCATAATGTTTGTTAATTTTAACTTGTTAATATAGTCTGATTACTTTTATATAAATGTAAATGTGTTTATATCACAATTGTTAATTCAATAAAGGTGTTAAAAGAAAAAAATGTTTGCAGAGGAATACCAGGGGTGGTTGTTAGGGAGTCAGCTTAAACATGGGGGGGGGGCCTTTAAGTGCTACACACTAATGTTTGATTGTGTAACTAGTGCTTTGTAACATTTTTTATGTCAGATTGGGGGAGGAGGGGTGGGAAGCAAAAACAGCGCCCCTGCTGGTGGTACAAGATAGGAGAAGTGAGCTCCAGGATAATACAGTGAGCTAGACAAATGAGCTGATAGATGGCCCCTAACATTAAATAAAACCAAGCGCTAAGCATTGCACACTACAAGCAACAACCTACAAAGGCCATGGGCATTGGGAGGCATAGGCCCAAAAAGACACAGAAAGAAAAGGACCCAGGCATTGGGAGGCATAGACCCAAAAAAGACACCATGAGCATTGGGAGACATAGGCCGAAAAAGACACAGGAGAAAAGGACCCAGGTGTTCTGATAATACCCTGAACAACTACACAAAATAGACATACAACGTGGTTGCGAAAGCAAATAGGATTGTGGGAAGCATAATGGGGGAGGGGGATTGCAAGGATGTGGAAGCCATTTTATCTCTGGAAATGGCTCTGGCAAGACCACAACTGATGTACTGCAGAAGGGATTTTAAACCTAGTTACTGACAACATTATAGAGTTTGGAAATTACAATTTTTTAAATATAATCAATTATACAGGAACTGGTTCTTTTTCTTTTGGCATAACAAAAGTGGGCAAGGGTAAATCCAAGCATCTTTTTCATCGTATTGTTTCAGTGAGTGGATCGAAGAAAAGGCCTCTTCCTCTATTTTTAGAAGTTAAGCTCAGCAAATTTGTTAAAGAAGTTCCTTTTTTTTATTTATTTATTTTATTTAACATTTTATTTTATTTAACATTTGTTGACCGGGAAAGTCTGACTAGGTTCCACAGATCCTGTTTTCAGCGGAGGCCCGGGGAGAAACGCTCCAGAATTTGTATTGGAGATTCCTGGGACTTCTTAAAAAACTATCCTATTTGCTGCAATAGATATTTATTTATTTAACATTTGTTTACTGGGAAAGTCTGACTTGGAGGAAAGCCAATTTTCAGCGAAGGCCTGGGGAGAAATGCTCCAGATGCATGTCTCTGAAACATGGGAGGAAACCGGAACACCCGGAGCAAACCCACACGAACGCAAGGAGGACATGCAGACTTCACACAGAAGGCACTCCAGACAAGAATCAAACCAGAGAACCTCTTGCTGTGAGGTGGCAATGCTACTGCTGAACCACTGTGCTGTGGAAGCTCTGTACACAATTACTCATCAAGATCAAGGGCATGGAGTCATGCACAACTTTATTTAGATGACAACAGTATAGTCTTCAGCAAGGAGATATCTGACTTAGAAACTATGCTAACTATTTTAAAGTTGTGTCCCTCTTCTCTGTATCATACATGCTACAGATGGAGTTATCTGCCTATTGTACAAATCCTCTACAGGCCCTATCCTTCAGATCTACTACACATCTACAAGTTCAGAGGTGGTATATACACCCATTCAAGAAATATAAATCTCTTCTAGAACATAAACAGAATATGTTGTATGGATAGATGCATATCGCACAGTATATCACTTTTTTGGAATGGTCTTCCTCTCTGCATATAGTAAAGCACTTCCCTTACACTATTCAAATATAATCTGAATGACTGGATGGGAAACTGCAAACTCACCCTGCTTTAGCACCATTGACACCTTATGGATAAATAAGCTTTGGAGTAATTGTACTTAAATTACAAGGGCTAAAAACAATCAATTACTTAGTAATTAAGCTATGTCATATGTACACCCCTACAAGTTGTTTTATCAAACATTTTTTTTTTGGCAATAAATATTCTAAGCGAGCTAAAGAAGAAGTATTAGGTGTAGCCATGGTTCCAGCTTTTGCCAGTTTAGTTCTGGAATAGTGAGGAAAAACATTATTTGTATGTCAATGAATTGTTCAGTTTGGTGAAATTTCGCAAGAGTTACATAGACAATGTATTAGTTGTGTGATCAGAAACAGAACAATGTTATACTTTTTAAAATTTTTTTATAAACAGTAATGCTTTTTTACATTTCAAATTTACAAATTCTATTTTATCCATTCATTTTTAGATATAATGTTGAAATATAATCACATTTCTAATATTTACAGGTGGAATATTTGACCAAATGACTATTTGAACTTTAAAAGCTGAAACCGCATTTTTATGAAGAACATAGTCACAATCAAGCTGTGAGTATTTCAAGATTAACTAAGAAAGAGGTCAAGCTTTTTACACAGATATTTTTGAAAAGGAGTATAGTATACTAAAGATTTTATTATTCCCATAATAAATAAAGTTGCCAAAGAAACATATTTTAAGTGTTTTCCTCTTCTGGAAAATAAACTGCACATGCTTAAATTTTAAAGAAAACTGAAAAAAATGTTTTTTTACACCCGAGACATAGCTGAAATTTTGGGTCCTCAACCTATGTTTGTGAATAAAAGAGGTGTATGTTTTAAACCTTTTCTTGAGATGGGCACATGCAGAATGTAAATGGTGTTTACTCATAGACTGAAGGAAACTTTCTGGTGTGAATGTTCACTGTGAATGTATAGTAATGAGGGGCCATTGGCTTTTCTTGTACAATTGAGTAGTAGTTGTTGAGTTAAATGGTTATTTTGATTGCATTGCCACTGATATTGTATAGCTTGCTCATTTGTTTCAGAAGTGAAAATTTCTATGTTGGAAAGATGATTTGTAGACTTTCCAGTCATATTTATAAACACGTGCATGCAATTATAGAAAGAAAGACAAAAATAATGCTTTATTTAAACACAGAATCAGCTGTCTTAATTTTAATAAATTCCTGTTCTTCACATTAGGACAGATACACATTAACACTAGAGGTGATGATTTTGAAAGTGTCCTGGAGTTTAAAGAATTGCACTGATAAACGTTACTTAATGCTGACAAGGCTAGGTCTAAAATGAGTATATTAACATTAAATATTTATTAATGCTGAAACCCTTAACATGATTTCACCTCTCAACCTCTCAAGATTACCTTTCCTATTTCATTGTTTTTAAAAGTATTTTTTTTTTTAATTTCTTCCAGATGGTAATTTGGAATGTTTTCCTTTAAGAAGCAGTATTTCTAATATAAGATTAAGGTTTTCTTAATGTGTGGTGATCTGATTAAGGCATTTACACCATTTTTGATGGGCATTCTGGTTTATATCGATGCCCTTGCAAACTTTGAACAAAAGCACTAAAGTATTAAAAAAAAGGTTTGTTGTCCTATTTTTGTTGTTTATGGGTTTTCCTTTTCATCACCATTTACTTGTTTATGTTTATTTAGTTCTCAGGATCTTGCAAGTTTAACTATGTTAGGTTAGTAGAGAATATGTCAGGGAGGGGGGTGTCAGTAAGAGGGTAAAAATAAGAAGACAGCATGAAAGAAAGAAAAAAAAATTTAAGTAGCCAACCATGTATGCATGAAGAAAAGGATGCAATCTAGAGGGATACGATTCCGATACATAGAATGATGAGACTCAGTGAAGAGGGACTACCATGTAGAAAAAACACGGGGAAAAGATGGGGACATAAAAGGTAACTGGGTAGGTATGGACTAAAACCAGCCATAAGAAAGTATTTCTTCTTAGAGAGAGTGGTGAGATCATGAAATGCAATACAGTAAAAGTTATTAAAAATGAAAGAATGGTTTAAAGAGGAACAGAAATTAAGGAAGGGTCAAAGTGGAGCAGTAGTCACATTGACAAGCATCAACAACCAAGCAGATTTTCTAGTCTGAGATCTCCCGCTAAGAATATTTTTATATGCTGCTAAATACAGAGCTAAAGCCAAGGATTGGCATGGCTAATAAACTTGATTCTGTAAGCACCCACGAGGAAGGATATTTTATGTGACCTATGAAGATGTACTACCCCAGAATGTGCATCAGTGTCACCCCTGACTCTGTCCTCTAACTTTCTTTGTGTGTTAAGGTATTAAGGCAGTGACCATGAAGTAGTTAAATTCTACAGCCACAAGTTTGAATCTAACCTTAACAAAATCAAAACCTGATGTTACACCCCAAAACAAGGAATGTGCGTGGTTAACAAATACAAATGATTAATGTAATTAATGAATTTTCTTTATCTTTTGTGTCTCTGGTTTGATTTTTCAGATTGTTGTGGTTGATTTCCATAAAAATTAAAAATAAAATAAAAAATAAAACAGACTTTTACAAACACTTGGTGGTCTAACTCCATCAATTTGCAAGTCAAACCAAGCAAAATGTATACTTTTTACACAGTCCCTAATGATGAATTTAAAAGGTATTGCGCACTGGAATATCACAGTCGGAGTGAACCTAATAGCACCAAATAAAATAATGAATATAGTCAAGTTAAAAAAATACTACATTTTATTTGTCTTTTGAAGCAGATTTATCAATCCTTCAAATAACAGTCACTCCAGGCCTTTAGATTATATCCCTACACCCAGTTTACTTTATTTGTGCTCTCCAATTAAATCCCATGCATTCCTCCTCTCCAAGATCACTCATCAGTTATTCCCTTCTCCGCAGATATTTCAGGAATAACCATTTCTTTGACACGATCCTTTATCCCTTGTGGCCTAGTGGTTATTTGACTGGGACTGTATAGCCCTCCCAACATCTGAACTTCCCTGGATTTTAATGGCTGAATGGATTGCATGCAAGTCTTCTTTGCAAATAGCAATTGCTGTTCATCAGCAAATTAATGTTTAGAGAGGCTGCTGCCATCTACTGGCCATGCATGGGGTAGCATAGCCTTCTAACTATAGGCATATAATTGTTTCACAAATTTAGGACCTGAAATTTTAGAGCCGGAGTATAAACTGTGACTAACACCAGTGGGCAGCAAAGCTGCAGAATTTAACCTGTTATTTGAGTAAATCAGCTGGCCTGCTGCAGATTCTGAAAGACAAACTCAAACATTATGGAGCTTCTCCAGCTTTTTAGAATCTCAGAACAGATACAGCATAGAGTAGACAGAACATAGCACAATTTTTCTTTTCTATCTATGATCCATCAGCTACCTCCATGAGTCATAGACCTCTTCATTCTTTTGGTACAGCAGCCTCATAGAAACCAGTGGTGGGGGGAGGGGCTTACAGCCAACCAGAATGAACCACCATCCAGTAAAGAGGGTGCTTTGATCCCCAACACTGTCCTTATCTGCAGCACATTTTGTGTGAAAGAATCAGCTTTATTAAGGGAGCCAGGGAAGAGTTTTATCATAGTGGCCAATGGATCTAACCTCTGCCACCCTCAGACTGGGATGTCCTCTGTCTGAGGGTGGGCCCCAAATTTTCTATAGTCCAGAGAAATGCATAGCATCATGTCCTTACCCTTGAGAAGCATCAAACTCACTCAGTGTATGGGATTTTGTTTTGATACTTCTTAACCCCACTCCATGGCAATATGACATTCTTGGGATATTTACAGTACTGCCCTGGTGACTTGTGCATATTCCATTGCATGGCTAATGTGGTTACTAAGCATCTGCAGATGTTTCAGGCCCTTCTGCTGCATGAGGTGCTAATCATGTATTGGCCAAGGTGGCCAACCCTGCACCCTAGGATGGGTAAGCTAATATCAGTGACTCGTTCTCCTGCCAGAATCTAGTAGACAAAATCAAAGAGATAACCACTTTAAAAACCTTTAAAAATAAGCTGAAAAATGTACCTGGTGTAATCAAGGAAGTGTGACTACTTTCATGAGACCAGTTGCTGAAAGTATGTTTCAGTTAGACTCGTTGATTAAGTCTACAAAATGTTTGTTTTTAATGCTGCTTGTGGAAAAACTTCAATTGTTTTGTATATCTTGGCACAGTTTTTTAAAATAGGTATTTGTCACCTTTAGTATGTCACACTCTTGTATTCATGTACGCAATTTTTTCCGTTATCTTTGTCTTTATTATTGTTACCCAGATCATTGTAAAATTATCTGTGCAACTTAAATTTTGTTGACTGCTGCCTAAAGGCCTGGATTATGCCTGAAAAGGGTCACTGGACAACTGTACCAACCCTATCAAGAAAAGGTAAATAAATAAATATATACATACATAAATAAATATTAAATAAAAAAATGCTCACCCTCCCCCACTGGCTACTCCATCACCTGGACTGCTACTTAATCCAAGCTCTTTTAGGTTGTGGTAATGACTTTATTCCTTGAACTACAAAGCAGCTGGAATGCAGAATAAGATACAATGTATCGAGTATGAATAAGTGATACTTCTTGAGCTTTTCGTAGACAGAATGTATTTTATTAATAAACTGCAGTACAGTATATTAGTCATTTTGTATTTGAGAATAAGTCTTGGATATATTTCCTGAGTTTTTCTTAAGGCAAAAATGTCACCCCCCCCCAAAGAAAAACAAACAAACAAAAAAAAAAAACAAAAAAAAACAATTAATTAATATGCCACAACTGCATCTCCCATTTTGGATTTGAATGTTTTTTTGTTTTGATATTTAACTGAATATCTTTTTTCTTTCACTTATATATGATGCAGATATACAGTCTTGCATTACTTTTTAAGTTACTCAAAATAAATTATTACATGTAGTCTAAAAGCTCTCACATTTCTCCTTAGAATTATCTATAAGGCAGCTATTGGTCATATGTAGTTTCAGCTTATACAAAAGCAAGCCGTGTATGAACAGTAGTAATTCAGATATAAGTTACACAATGGAATAATTTAATGGCATCCTTAAACACGGAAAAGTAATGCATTTATTCTGTACAAGATATGTTTGAATGTATTTTTAAACCAATATATTTAGCTGAGTTTATTGTTACAGAATTTTGTCACATGACTCTTTTTTGAATGCCTTGTTGGATACATTTTTGTTCTTGTTTTATTTTTGAAGATTGTAAAATTATTGTTCTTACAATGTTATGCAATAATTTGGAGCTTTTCTCCATGGGCCTCCGCTGAAAATGGGCTTCTACCCAGTTGTCCTTTCCTGGTAATCAAATGTCAACAAATAAATAAGTGAAATGGATTTTTGCTTAAGCTGGTCATTTCAGGAAGTTTTTTTTAAAGCAGTAAAACATTATTCTGTCGAGAAATGAGAACCATTTGTTGCTGTGAGGGGGTTACATTTTTTGGGGAGGGGCTGAACTGGGGAAACTGGTATACAGTTCCACAAATCCTGACTATATCCTTGAATAGATTCATCCATTTATCCATCTGTCCATTTTTAATTGATTGTGGTAACATGCTGATGGGGGGGGGGGGGGGCTAGACCAGAGTTCCTTATCCCCAAAAATGGCCCACATCTCACCAATGGGATCCACAGGCATTCCAGGGCATACTATGGGATGTAGTCCCAGGAATATGTTCTTGGTCTTCCTCAGGGCCTCTTCCCAGTAGGCCATATCTAGTACAGCTCTTGAGAGAGACACTTATAGGTATCCTCACTAGATGACCAACTCACCCCAACTGATTTTTCAGATCCTGAAAAGATCGAGAACTCTACTTTGAGGTCTGTCATTGCTCAGCCCCTCACTTTGTCATAAAGAGTGAGTTCACATAACCCATAAAGGATCCTCAATTCTCCTATTTTTATCCATATTCTCATTGCTTCTGTTACTATCCAAAGCATATGACCATAGGTGACGATGAAGACACTGACTGATTGTTAAAATGAGTGCCTTGTCCAATAACTAATTTCTTGTTTCACCAGCGCAGTCTGGAAAAAAAAAACCCTGCAATACTACAGCTGCTGCAGTCATCCTCTCTGGTCAAGCTCATAATCCCTTCAAACTTCATTTAAGAACAAACACCCAAGATATGTTTTATAAGTCACAAAAGCGTGGCTCGTATTTTGAAATATTTACAGTCACTATCTCTCCTGGGAACCTTTCTGAGTCATTTTCAGCCTTTAAACATCTAAGAGTGTGTCTCAACTAAATATTGTCTCCTACTTATTATGTCTGCAAATTGGTTAACAGTATAACAGACTTTCTCAAAACCTTATACCAAGTATCTAGCTATGAATAAAAACAAGTTTGTTTGATATTTGGGGTCTATATTATATTCTTGAAAGCCGAAAATGTCGAAACTGACATTGTCGACACAAGAATATCGAATGCTCAGAATCTCGAGCATTTAAACGGAAATCTCCATAAACCCGTTAGGATACTTTTTTCTTTTGTCTTTTTATAAGGTTGATGTTTGAAGACATCGACCATATGGTGTCGACCATATGTTGTTCAGTGTTTTCAACCATCGATCTTATAATATAGACCAGATATTTGGTACTTGGGTTCCTATGAGTACAACGAAAATGCATTATGTTGAATGCGTTTTCGTCGACACATGTAGAGTGAACAGGCAAAACAGTGAAGCGGCCGTTCAGCGAATTCTTTCCCTGGGAAAGATGTCGCTTGACCGCTTCATTGTTTTGCTGTGTTCTGAAATGTAGTGTGGTCCCTTGTCCGGTATAGCTCCCGAGTGTGATTGTGCAACAGTTACTGACCTTAGGGTTAGGGTGCGAGTTAAGGTAAGTGCATATGTATGAAAGTGTGTACTGTTTTATATTTTGTGTTAAATGTATGGTTGAGTTACGTGTGTATGTGTTTTCATTTATTTACTTTTGTTTTGGGGGGGTAGAATTAGGGTTAAGGTTAGTGTGTATGTGTTTGGAGCTGTTTATGTAAATGTGCGAGAGTTACTGACCTTAGGGTTAGGGTGCGGGTTAAGGTAAGTGCATATGGTTTAAAATGTTTACTGTTTTTTTTTTTCGTTAAATGTATGTTTGGGTTATGTGCATATGTGTGTTTAGTTGTTTACTGGTTTTTGGGGGGTATAATTAGGATTGGGTATGTGTGTATGTGTTAGGAAGTGTGTAATATGTTTTTTTTTTTGCAGGGGTTGGAACAGCGATTTCTTTCCCTAGGAAAGAAATCGCTGTTCTTTGGATTCGACATTTTCAGCTTTTGCTGAAAATGTGTCAATGTAACATCATTTGCTGTTTTAAGCGTTCGATGTTGCAATATAAACCCTTGGTACTTATGTCTTCAATTCTAATTTGAAAGACAGACTACCACTGTTTGCAGCTAACTCACCCAGTAATAAGAGCTTACATCATAAAACCCTCAATAAAATATGTTGTTTCAGGTAGTGCCATACTTAGAGGAATAAAGCCCTAACTACGACCCGGTGCTCTGCTTGATATGGATTGGAAGCCTATTCCAGAGGAGTGGCAACCTCTGAGAGATGTATATGTCTCTTCAGCAGGTCCTGTTTATGTCACAGCCTAGATTGAGGTCCCTGGAATGGGTGACTCTAGTCCCATTTGACTTATGGATGTGCAGTATTTCCATTAGATTTGGGTCACTGATAGCTAGACATAAGTTGCCTGTAAGTAGTCTATACACTACTGAGTACAGTGACCATGACTTCAGCCTGTCCCTATAAGACATGTGCTGGAGACCCTGAATTTTCTTAGTGAGAAATATCTGAGGTCTCTCAAGTTGCTGTAGGTGTCTGGTAGGGTACATACCAAAGGGAGCATTTTATTCAATAATAGGCCTGATGAGAAATGAGTACAGGGGAGTTATATCTCATTTATTTCTCTAACAATTTCAAGAACTTTTCATAGATGGTGTAACACATATGTAGGATACACATTTGAAGGAGTCAATACAAAAACTGAAGATTCTCATACTTGACAGTTTTTCTCACTACTTCCATTTTATGTGGATAGGGCTGTGATCTGACAGCACAGAGTAGGACATTGTAATCTCATCAGCTGTGCGGTTACAGTGCATTATGGGCAAGAAGTAGCTTTCAAAGAAAACAAGATTATGTTAGCATGTCTATTCCAATGAGGGTATTCAGGGTTAGATAAAAATTAAAATGAATAATAATAGTTACTATGTTGGCTGGTTTGGATTGTGTAGAACTTTATGGTAAGTAAAACATACATTTTCATTTTGTGTCCAGTGTGGTCCTCTAAGCTTAACACTTCACAGACTGTATGTGACTCATGATCTATTATCTGAATGTTGTCTTTAGGCATTACTAAAGGATGTTATTGCACCTGCTACACTCTTCTAATGGCCTAAGCATTCTGTTTGTATTTAGAATACAGCCAAAGATGGGTTATTTTACTATAACTGACCAAATGGTACTCCTTACCCCCTGATATGCCTAAAGCCAACTATCCGACTTCTTTTTGATTAGCAAATAAACTCTGTAAAAACACCACAGATGAAGCAAAAAGGAAAAATCACCACACTGGAAACAAGAATAATTTTGTAAGCGCTTTCGTTTATTAAAAATGTGTAAACTTCTTCAGACATATTTAAAACTACAACCATATGCTTAAATACATAAAGAATGATGACATAATTTCCTAAAACAACCACCCCACCTTATTTTAAAGTACCAGAACATTTTTCTCAAAAATGTCTCTAATGCCTTAAACTAATAATTAACTTTTAAACTAAGTATAAACAAATCATTAAAATAAACATTCCCACTTCAGACTAAATACATAAAGTATAAATAATTATTCCTTCTACCTCAGTAAAGCTTTTAGTTTTAAAATACTTTTGATAGAAATCATATCATTTAAGCCTGGTGGAACCAGGGCATTTAATTTCAACTGCCATAAAACTTCCCTCTCTTCAAGTTTCAGACTAGTTGGGCCACCTCTTCCATTTTCAATTATTTTTTCAATGACCAAGAATAAAAATTCATGTTCGGGAAATAGTAAAATATGCCTAGCCAAGGCATTATTAATGTTCCCTTTATCAAGTGCATAACAGTGCTCATATATTCTATTCTTGAGTGGTCTATCGGTTTTCCCAATGTAAAAAGCAGGACATTTTGAACATAAACCTAGATAGACCACTACCTTAGTGTTGCAATTGTGTTTATCATTAATATGAAACTTTTTCCCTCTCACTGTAAATTAATTTCCTACCCTGATATATTTACACCAGCGACAGTTTTCACACTTGAACATTCCACAATATGGACAGTGACAATTGGAATTATTACATTCCAATAAAACTTTCAAGTTCTTTCCCCTTCGAAAAACTACATGAGGACAACCAGTGATGCATTTATTAATTAATTAATCCTCAGACAAAAACACCAATTTTTGGTAATAATAGATTTCAAAAATGGGGCATCCAAAGAAAATGTAGTTATAAAACTCGATCTACCTACATCCCCATCAACAAAATTGTCCTGTTGTGTGAAACTAACCTCATTGGTAGAATTATACAGTAATGAACAGTCAGATGTAGTTCCCAAATTGTTTGACATGTTGGTTATAGACCTAACAACTCTATTACATTCTTTTGTGTTCAAAATTGGTTTAAATAACCCACAAACCCTTTTGTTAAACACCTCCTCAATAAGGTCCCCAATCAACTTATCTGGGTACCCACGTTTAACAAACATATCCCTTAACAAGTTGCATTCATGCAAAAAGTCATTCTCCAAAGTAACCATCCTAGCAGCCCTGACAAGTTGCCCTTTGACAACACCTCCCTTCTGGTAGTAAGGATGGCAGCTGCAGAAATGCAAAAATGCATTAGAATATGTGGGTTTCCTAAAAATCTTAGAGATAAAACTGTTCATAGTGGGGCTTTTAATTAATTCAACATCCAGATAGGAAATCCGATCTGTTTGGAATTCCTATGTGAATTTCAAAAAATTGGTACATTTCATAATTTGTTCAACAAAAGTTATAGCAGAAGTTTCATTACCCCTCCAAAGAATAAATATATCATCCAAGTAACGGGTGTACCATGCGGTCCTTTCCTGAAAAATAGGATCTACAAAAAGATAATATTTTTCCCAAAATGCCATCACTGTGTTTGCAAAAGTTGCTCCACATGGGGACCCCATGGCTACACCCGTTTTCTGTAGGTAAAATTGTTTGTTGAACAAAAAATATATAATTGATAATGGAAGAAGTGGCCCAACTAGTCTGAAACTTGAAGAGAGGGAAGTTTTATGGCAGTTGAAATTAAATGCCCTGGTTCCGCCAGGCTTAAATGATATGATTTCTATCAAAAGTATTTTAAAACTAAAAGCTTTACTGAGGTAGAAGGAATAATTATTTATACTTATGTATTTAGTCTGTAGTGGGAATGTTTATTTTAATGATTTGTTTATACAGAGTTTAAAAGTTAATTATTAGTTTAAGGCATTAGAGACATTTTTGAGAAAAATGCTCTGGTACTTTAAAATAAGGTGGGGTGCTTGTTTTAGGAAATTATGTCATCATTCTTTATGTATTTAAGCATATGGTTGTAGTTTTAAATATGTCTGAAGAAGTTTACACATTTTTAGTAAACAAAAGCACTTACAAAATTATGCTTGTTTCCAGTGTGGTGATTTTACCTTTTTGCTTCTTCTTTTTGATTAGACTTGGAAAGATTCTTGTTTGATCACTTTTGATTCAGTCATAGTGTCAGCAGAGCTAGTAATCGCTTCACTTTGTTAAGCTTTTATATCTGCAACCATTCATGCTTGCAAATATATTAATGATGTCATGTAATAGGAGTCTAATGCAACTCCACAGTACTAGATGGATATTTGAGTACCAGAGTGGCCATATTTTTAAATCTTATAAGATTGCTTTATTCTGTTGTAGCTGGTGTAGTTTGTTCCTGTTTATATTGCCTCTATGCATTTTGTTTGTCTCTTCTTTCCTGCTTTTCCTGATAGTTTGTTCCTGTTTATATTGCCTCTATGCATTTTGTTTGTCTCTTCTTTCCTGCTTTTCCTGATAGTTTGTTCCTGTTTATATTGCCTCTATGCATTTTGTTTGTCTCTTCTTTCCTGCTTTTCCTGATAGTTTGTTCCTGTTTATATTGCCTCTATGCATTTTGTTTGTCTCTTCTTTCCTGCTTTTCCTGATAGTTTGTTCCTGTTTATATTGCCTCTATGCATTTTGTTTGTCTCTTCTTTCCTGCTTTTCCTGATAGTTTGTTCCTGTTTATATTGCCTCTATGCATTTTGTTTGTCTCTTCTTTCCTGCTTTTCCTGATAGTTTGTTCCTGTTTATATTGCCTCTATGCATTTTGTTTGTCTCTTCTTTCCTGCTTTTCCTGATAGTTTGTTCCTGTTTATATTGCCTCTATGCATTTTGTTTGTCTCTTCTTTCCTGCTTTTCCTGATACTTCTAACGCTGTGTATACATATGAAATTTGCTACAGTCTTATGTGTCATTTCTTTTTTTGCTACAGTGTATTACTGCTTACTAAACTCTGTGAAGCACTTTGCAGTCAGATTGAGCTGAAGCAGTTCCTGTGGCCAGCTTAGTCCCTTAAACGTTAAAAAGATAAATGAATCACTAGACTGTCACTTCTTCCTTGAATCTGTTTGCTGTCACAAGTCTTTAATTGCATAGTAAAATACTTTGACCATGATTCTACATTATATATATATGGATTTACTTCATAATCTCGAAAAAGACTGAAATCACAAATTTCAGTTTTTCGAGACCATGCAATCAAATCCACACAACACTAAAAGGCCAAAATCACAAAATTTAAAACACCGAACACACAGCACACACCAGATCACACATGTACAACAACACCCACACCACAAAATAAACAAACAAAACAACACACATCCACAAACATGCATCACAAATAAGCAGGGGGGAAAGACCCCTGCACCCCCCATGTGGTGGGCTGCACCCCTAACACCCCCTACTTAAATATACTCACTCCGAGATCGCACAAACAGCAAACAAAAGCAAACTCACACACATTCTACAGTCCTTCACACACGCACACACACAAACACACACACACACACACACACACACACACACACACACACACACACACACACACACACACACACACACACACACATCACACATATCAGCACACTCATATACACTCAAACTCCCACCCAAAACCCTTACAAAACACTCACTTACCTGACATTACACCTAAATCCACACGTGGCACCGCACACCATCCACATACAACCCAGCACATTATGTAGTGTAAAGCCATAACTGTGAATTCGAGACATTCGAATTTGTGATTATACACTTTCGCTATTTCAAAACTTTGACTTTATAGTCTCGAGATACTGAAATTCGACATTTCAGTATTTCGAGATTATAAACTGTTTCCATGTATGTATATATATATATATATATATATATATATGTTTACTATCAAAATTAAGATCGACACTTACGCAAACCTGGGAAGGTCGAAAGGCTGTTTTCAACTTTAAATAATGCCGATCCAGAAAATGTTCGAATACACATTAGCAAAAGGATGTGTGCATTCGTTAATGTGAAATACCAGATCACACCACAGTGAGGATCAGGAAATGTATGTTTTTCTCACTGTAGTGCGATCTTACAGTTGGAATATATAATAAGCATGGAGTGTGGGGGCACAGCCACCCCACATGGGGGGTGCAGGAGGCCTTGCCCCCTGCAAAAACATTACTGGTATCATGGACTTTTGACATTAGAACTTCTAGTATTCAGATGTTGATTCCGTGTTACCATTTCTGAAACTTTGGTAATTTGTTATTATGGTGGTGGTGCTGCAGTAGCGTTGTCGCCTCACAGTAAGACATTGTCCTGTTTGATTCTCAGCTAGAGCGTCTTCTGTGTGGAGACATGCGTGAATGGGTGTACCTTCGTTGAAGGTTGTGCGTCAGGTCCGGCAACTCGGCACGTAAAAATCTACTGCCAATCATCAGCAGACCGGAGTTCTGCTGTGGTGACCCCTAACCGGGAAAAGCCAAAAGACACAACAACAACCAATTTAGGCAATCTGGTTTGATCAAAAGGTGGAAATTTTTTTTTTCTAGATATATATTAAGTGGACTGGTCCGAACTCTTTAGAGCTGAAGACCCTTTTCAGCTATGGCTGAGGCTAAGTAACATTGTCAGTAAGATGATAGTACAAGGAAATAAGATATATTTATTTTGTGTTAATGCATCAGATACATGGAGTCAATTTAGAAGCTCTAGTCAGATCCACTCTTTTCCTGAAAAGCAGTATTTCACTTGCTACAAAACAAAACCTAGTTGTTTTAGTGCTCAGACTGAGTGCTATAACTGGAATTCCACCCAAGAATTGTAAAATCAGTGCCATTATACCATCACTTCACCAGAATGCCTATAGTCAAGTTTTTCCTGAAGTTTTGCTTGCGATGTTATTTTCCAGAATAAGGACTCGTCCTGCTGTGATACTCTACTTATCTTGTCTGGCTTGACCTCTTCTTGTTCCTAGGTCACTGTCCATAAGGTTGTCATGCGTCTGCAATATTTTTGTTATAGCCCATTTAACACTACATGGTGCTATCAGTGTAGCATAACAGTTAAAGTTATGCACTGCAACCACTTTTCAGGTCTGTGTTTGATTCCCACAGCTTCCATTTGCATGGAATGATATTGAAATGGTTACATTGCTATCCAGAACTGTTGATACAATACCGTCCCTGAGTAACATGCTTGGGTCTTTCTTCGCAAAGAGATATCCAACTAATGCAGTTGCAGAAACATTTATTTTGTTATAAAGAAACTTGATCATGCAATCAGTTTTTCAGCTGGTGTCTCACTCAGGCATCTCCTCACTGTATCCATATGCTAATGCTTTCTGCTACCTTTTATATTTCGCTAAAATGGCTAAGATATTATACAATCTTGGTCCTCACAACTGGTTAAGAAGCAAGACTCTAAGGAGCAAAGTAAATATTCTACTGAAGTAACAATATAGTTGGCCTAATTTGCACTAATCAAGGAGAAAATATGCAACTGTAACCTTAAAATTAGCAAGCAATTGAAGTGTTTAAAAGGAAAAGGTATTCTCTGTCATATACAGGAAGCCTTAAACCCATGGCCACAATGTTCTTCCTTTTGTAGGCGTTAAAATATCAGGTTTTTAAATAACATGATACTCGTGCTAGGATCACACCATAAACAAAGGTCTTCTCTATCTACAACAGTGCAAATGAACATTTTCCTCACTGCAAAATGATGTGTTAATTAAATGTTAGAGAGCCGTGCCATCTGTTGGGAACAGCTGCAAATGCACAGTATCTAGAGGTGAAGTTGCGGGCAGGATACAGCAGGTAATGCTTTATCAAATAACACAAACCAATTTGCTTAAAAAAATTGAACTTCATTCAGTGACTGAACAACTTGCAACTGTTTAAGTTGTCAATGCAAGGAATTTATAAACTGTTATTATCATATAATAGTGTGGAAACACAATAGTTTTAAAGCATATTAAAGAGGAAGCTACAAAATTGCCCGGATTACTGAAAAAACACAATAATGATATAGAAGCTTTGTGATATTTTGGAGATTGCATGTTTGATTCCTGTAGCATCTATTTATTCAACTTTGTATTCTAAATGTCCACTAAATATCCCTGGCAATCCTTATAAACCACACAGTAAGAAACACCTTGGTTTCTGTAACAGCTTTCTGCTATTCTAGAATGAAGTGATTTGAGCATTAAGATTGTATCAGGGGCTTGGATTTAGCAGTGTGCGTGTTGCACCATATTCTCAGTAAATAGCTTGGGGTGTGACGTATATAAAAAAAAAAGGAAGAGAAACCTTAGGGTTGTCATTGATAAATAAGTATAAGGAATTAGTGTAACAGAGCAGATGCATTGCTAGGGTTGATTGATTGGCTTTAGTGGTAAGAAATGCTAGCTCATAGTTTAATTATGTTCCAGTTGGAATACAGTATGCAACTATGGAGACATGACGTGTAATGAGAAAGGTATGGGATAAGAGGTACTATAAACTTGTGCAGGTACAGGACATGGAGGAACAGGGTGCAACTCTGTGTCAATTTTCAGCAACAACTGTGCTTTAAAATTAGAAGATGTAGGAAAAAAGTTGAAAGAAGAGTCATTTGCAGGTAGTATAAAGACATCTCCTAAAACTATGATGAACAAAGGGAGCATTTGCTCAGTTAGCAATGAATTTTGAAACAGAAATATATGAAATGGGCAGAACCCTGGCTATCTGCAATATGGGGGCAATACATTTCAACAAAGACAAAAATATAAATGCTTGGCCTGGCAGTTTATGCACTAGAGTAAAGCTCTGAGCTGTTAACAAAAAAGTTCCTGTGATCAGGGTACAGGGTTTGATTCCTTTCACTTTCATTTGATTGCTTTGTGATTGCTTTTGGGTCACCCCTGAAAAGGGACAGTTTGTCCATTGGGCTTTCCTGGTCAACAAATAAGTAAAATAAATAAATATATAATGCATCCGATAGGATGAAATGGTCTGTCTCTGGATATTTTGGTCGTCTGTGTTGAATTAATTTGACATATATTTTGCAGCATGAATAAACAGCAACAATCAAGCTAATTTATTTAATGTGCTTTTACAATAAAGTAACTGATCTTCTTCCCTGTACCCTCATACGTGGAAATGGATGCCTTTTTGAAATATTAACATTAAGAGTATGCACCTTGATTTGGTGACATGTATCAGTTAATGCTAAGTGTTGCTGAACCATGTTGTGGTAAGAAACAGTTGTCATATAAAACTGCATGTGCAAAGAATTGCTTCTACAAGTTGTGCATAATCAGCCGTACTGTAGAACTACGTTTTATTTATTTGCTTTGTTGACTAGGAAAGTCCTGTTGTGTATCACCCATCTACAGCAAAAGCCCAGGAAAAGAAACTCTTTTTTGAAAGACATGACACATTTGTCTTTAATAAGCATGTTTTTTCTGCATGCTGGTATAGAAAGTGACTTAAAATGTCAGTCAAAGTCAACTCCCTAACCCTGGCACATTGCCTAATTGTCTGCAGAAATGATTGATGAGGACAAGGCATAGAGTGACAAGTAGTGACAATGTAATGAGTGGGAGGTTAATACCTGAGTAGTGTAGGAGCAAAATTTCTTGTTATACAAATGTATTTTTCAATATGTCTTTCTTAAAAGGTTATGCTTGTGTTAAATAACCTTATGGAGCAACACACTTACTTACTGGGTGAGATCTTTGCCAAAAAAGCTCCAATTAAGGGAGTTCGGTCCTGACCTCTGGTCACTGTCCATGTGGAGTTCGTATATTGCTAGTTCAAATATTTTCCTAGCTTCCAAAACCTGATGGTTCACTGGATAGACTAAATTGTCTGCATGTACTGGCAGAAAAGGGTCTAGGATAGAGCAGTTAATAAATGAGCACATTAAAATAGATACCTATCAGATTTTTCTGTTAGTATTTATTTTATTTTATTTTATTTATTTATTTCCATGTATTAACCGGGAATACGACAAGAGCATGGCAAACAGCTGAAACATGAAACAAATTTAAATGAATCAACATCATTTTACTGACAAATAAAAATACCTCTATATGGAAATACAACCTACCTTGGATTGCTACAACCTCAAGGTTGGTTATATTTAGGTAGGAATGTGAAGAATTTCTCAGTTTCTGAATGGGAGAACTGGAGGCTTTCTTCTGCACAGTCATTTTTTGGTTAAATACAAACTCAGTAGTCATATTTTGCTATACGGTGCTTCTACAGTCTATAGCGAACTCCTGTGTATGACATTGTCTAATATCTAGACAAAAGCCCACTTTGCAGTTAATAGCAGATGATAAATATTTTTTGTAATGTTTGGAAACAGGTTTCTTTTCTCCTTTTAATTACTTATTCGCCGTTGCACATACCTCTTTATATATCTTAATATAACTGAAGGATCTTTGAAGACCTGTGGCTGAAACCTTCTTTGCTTTCCCTCTTTTATTCTAATGACAAGACTGGATTTTTTTTCTTTTCTCAGAGAAGATTACAGTTTGACTTTTAATTATAGGTATGACTTCTGCTAACATCTGGTGATAGCATCTGCTTGTTGACGCGTCAGTGATATAAGAGTGATACGGAGGAACGTGATAACACAACAAGGTTTAAACTGGTGTCAGGTTTTTTTTGTCCACAGGATCATCTCATTGGCTAACCTTCTGGTGATGGTTACATATGGCATGCAGGTGCAGTGGCAGAACCGTGACTTGTGCCAAGAAAGAAAACAGTGTTCTGTTTCTCAGGTAAAATGGGAAGTGCACATTTTATAGGCAAGTGATTTACTCTACTGCATTTTTAAGGCAAATTATTTCAGATTGAGTAATGCTTTGAGTGTCGGTTACAGGATTTTAGTGTTAGGGCCGGATTTTAGGATTATGATGGAGTGGTTTTAGGATCATTGTTCGGCATAGAGTTTTAGGGTTAGGGACAGAGGTTTAGGATTAGAGTTAGGGATGCAGTTCTTTGGCTTCTGAGTGGATTTTAGAATTAGGATTAGGGAAAGAGATTTAGGGTCAGGGGTTAAGATTAGGGTTAGGAATGGAGTTTTAGAGTTAGCAAGGAGGTGTTACAGTTAAGGGACAAAGTTTTAGGATTAGGGTTAGAGAGGGGGTTTTAATAATAAGGCAAAGTAATAGGATAAGGGTTAGAGAGACAGTTTTTACTGCTAGGATTAATGCATTAAAATGGCAGTGCTTAATTTCAGTTAGTGGGCATGCAAGAAAGTAAGACTAGAAGGCAAGTTATGCCTTAATGCTATACGTCACATCTCAGGCCATGCTTCACCTAACTGACCCACTTGTATCTCTATCAGGGTAAGAGCCCTCTGCCCATTCATTTTCCAATGGAGATTAGACTTGGATGTTTTGGGAGTGGGTTAATCTGCTGATGCTGTTCACTCTGCTAATTCCTCTTTCTCAGCAGCTTGCGAGTTTTACCACAGCTGTCTTTGGGAGGTAAGTGCATTTTTCCATGCATGAACGACCTTCCATCTAAGGAGCACACTGTGATGCAATGCTGCCATATTAGGCTGCTTTCTGCGGGTAGGGATTAAGATTTATGATTCCTTGGGATGGCAATCTTGCAGGTACGGTCAGTGAAGTGAGCTACCTCTTACCCTCCTCTGACCATTCCCTCCAGCTCTTGTGCTACTAAATGAACTCAGGTCATTTACTTGCAGTTACAGCTTTATCTCCTCTGTGTTATGAGTCAGTTTTAACTGGTATAAGCCTGTGCACAAAAACGAGTCTTTACAAAGACTGCTAGGCATAGTGGTGATTGCTTGTAATCCTAGGTACTTGGGAAGCACAGGTAAGTGGATTGAATGAGCCTGAACTTGAGGGTTTGATGAGAGACCATAGCAACTTACCACCCAGGAAAAAAGATAGATAAATAATTCAATATGGCTAGAACAAAAGTGAGAATTCATTCCACGAAAGATGCAAACTCAAATAACCACATTTTCCATGTTAGTGGGAGGTTGTCGACACACAGTTGCCCCTTACCCTTTGTAAGCTAATGTAATGAAGCTCATGGTTGTGCCACATAAACAGTATGTTGTTTTCATTGACAGTATGTTTAATTTTCCTATTGTTCCTACTGGTTTTATTCCTTTCATTTCTTGCCACTATAAAGTTCTTCACTTTTTGAGACTGAAATGAAAATATGAAGTATAAATACAAGTTTTTGTTAATGGTAAAAAGTAAAAAGAGGCAATGAATTACAATAACTTAGTTTATTGAGTGTTCTCTACATGGAGTATGCTTTAATTTTTCATATATAGATGCACTGGAAAATTATAATGAAAATATGATAAATACTGGAAATTATACTTAACATCATGGGAATAATTCTCTGATTTCATCTCATAAAAATAAAATTCCATTTTTTGAGAAAGGTAAATGAGTGTCCCTGGACATTGGTACTTATTCGCAGCCAGTCTAATTTGGATATAGGTTGCATTTTCAAGATGAAAAAATGTCACATCATCATGGCTGTGATTTTTTTTTTAATTCCGTTAATTTTTTATTTATTTTTTATTTTTTTTAGAAAACAGGTGTATGTAATGTAGAGCAGTCTACATTCATTTTAATGATTTGTTGTTTCCAGACAATCAAGAGACTGAAATTGGCCAATATTACCCTGGTAAACAAATATATATTTATAGATTTTCAGTTAAGGTACAGAATAAGTTTTCATTTAAGTTAAAACTACTGGCTTGTGAGAGTACCCTGGCCCTGCAAGACTGCAATGCCTTCCACACCTTTAGACTGCAAAATGAACATGTGAAAAACCAAAGGAGGTAGCATTTCAATCTATACTAGAAATAAATTCACCTCAGGTCTAGTTAGACTGGACAACTCCATGGAGTTACTCCAGGTCTAGGTTACAGTGGGTAAGACCTCCACTCAAGTCCTAGCCAGTTATAGATCTCGCTCCATGGGTCACAACACCCATGAAGCCTACTTAACCAAACCGAAGACAATCCAAATTTTACCGAACACACTGGTTATTGTGGATTTCAATTATCCCACCATCAACTGGGAAACCTGCTCTATCCCAAACTCGCTAGCACAAAAGTTCCTTGACTTTGTGAATTCAAACAAGCTGTAGCAAATTGCCCATACCTTGACAAGAGGAACAAACATTCTAGATCTGGTCCTCACCAACATGTCAAACAGGTGCACTGCTGTAAATGTTGGACCCTCATTAGTTAAAACTGACCACAGATCAGTCACCTTTGAACTCGCACTAACACCAGGACTCGCAATGGGTGAAATCAGATTAAAAAACTTCACCAAGGCAAACTATACCATCCTAGGTGAAGGTATAAATGCATTCCAAGCACCACCCCAAGCTGAAAGTGGTAACTACACCAAAGCCTACACTAAAGCCCTGTACAATCACTTGCATAAGTGTATAAACTTGGCTGTACCAGACAGAATCAAAGTCAGAGCCCCAAGTAAATTCAAGCTGCCTTGGTGGACTTCCAGCATCAACAAACTCTACAATATACACAAAAAGTTGCTGTCCAAGAAAACAAAGACAGGCAAATAAGACAACCTGTCAAATCCTCCAAGAGCTCCTTTGAGTGAAACCTAGCAAGTACTGCAAGGATAACCATAAGGTCTTTTACAGCTGTGTACGTAAACTAAAGGGTAGGACCCAAGCATGTGCAGAACTGCTGGCCAATGGTATCACACACAATGACCCCACAGAGATGGTAAACCTGCTAGTGGATAGGTTTGGTGAAAATTTCACTCCCTTATCCCCTCCTAACTCACAACAAACCCTCCCCAAACTCCCCCCACCTTACATATCTGACAAGCAGGTCCTCAAAGCCCTATCCAAGGCAAAGAACACAGCCTCTATGGGACCAGATAACATTCCAGGCTATGTTCTAAATAGGCTAAAACATGAACTAGCATCACCACTAAGTACTCTTTTCAATCATAGCCTAACCACAGGCTTTGTTCCTGTGGAATGGTGAACAGCTAAAGTTATTCCCCTCCACAAAGGCGGCCTAGCAACAGACCTGGGGAATTACAGACCGATAAGCCTGACCAGCCTCATCTGTAAGGCCATGGAATGTATCATTATGGACCTCATAAATAAAAAGATAGGTGACCTCCAAACCCTGGATCCTACCCAATTTGGCTTTGTGAAGGGTAGATCCTGCCTGTTAAATCTGGTGGATTTCTTCGAAAGTGTGACTAAGGCCACTGATGAGGGCAAATCTGTGCACACAGCATACCTCAACTTGGCAAAGGCTTTTGACACAATCCCACATTCAGGCATTACTGATAATCTTAGCAAACTGAATGTAAATGCCTTCATTGTAAGATGGGTTGGCAACTGGCTCACAAACCAGACATGCACTATCAAAGTGGGAGACACCACATCAACCAGCAGACCTGTTACCAGTGGGCTGCCACACGGGTCAGTGCTGGGCCCTCTACTGTTTGGTATATACTTCTCAGAAGTTCAGGTCAAAATCAAAGGGTTGTGGCTGACCAAGTTTGTGGATGACTGCAAACTAGACGCAATTATCAAATCCCCAAATTATGTCAGTATAATCCAGGAGTGTTTCATACAGACCAATGACTGGTATCTTAGTCACGGTCTCAAACTAAATGCAAAGAAATGCATCATCATCTCCTTCAGTAAAAACAATGTCCCCCTCACACTATCAAGTCAACAACAATACCCCAAGTACCCATGAAGTGGTAAGTGACTGCGACCTTAACTTTGACCACCATTTGTCTACTGTAGTAAGGAAAAGTTTCTACACAGCACACTTGATTAGTAAAGGCATCACCTCTAGAGCAAAGGAGGTTATAATCCCCCTATACTTGTTACTAACCAGGCCCATAATTGAGTATAATGCCCATTTTAGCATGTACCACAAAAAGCACCTGCAGCAATTGGAAAGACCTCAGAGGTTTATAACAAAGAACATCAAGGGACTCCAACACATGCCTTACACATACTGACTAAAGTCCCTGTCACTATACTCAGTATCATATAGACTTCTTAGGGGAGAATTATGCCTGGCTTACAGGGCAATCTCTGACCCAAACCTAATGAATCTGCTGCACATCCGTAAATCAAATGGGACAAGAGCTACCTGTTCCAGGGACCTAAATATGGCCTGTGTCTTGAATAGGATGTGCTGGAGGGACAGATTTGTCTCCCAGCTTTTGCCACATCTTTGGAATAGGCTGCCAATTCATGTGAAGAAGAGTACCTCTATGACACTGTTCAAAAGTAATCTAGATGAGTGGATGGGGCACTGTAAATTCATTCCAGGGATAATGCCCACAACCCTCTAGACATGGGCACTCATTACTAAATACAATCCTGGGTATTGACTAGAGTATCTATGGTATTACATTGGGATGAAATGGCTACACTTGAAATGACCTCTTTGTTGATAGAATAGTAACTTCCTATAATCTTATGATCTTATGAGTCTATGAAATACACCTGCTACTTAATTGACTCTGTGGCACCACGTGTTAATGCATTGATAGATTCCTTTTTTGGGCCAGATGGTACTGGGTTTAAATACAGGTGCATGTAATACTTTAAAATACTTTTCATTACAGAATGATAATGCAGTGACGTGAATGGTTTACATGAGATGTGTTACTGTGTGTTGGTATAGCGCAGCAGTGTTAAGTAGCATTGCATGGGGTAACTGCACCTGTTTGCCCCGCTGCTCACCATTGGTGCATGATGCACACCACTGTGCAAACATGGAGCTCAAAAATTGGAGGGATCCATTGCTTATCCAGCAACTTATGTGTGGTGTGTGTGATTCTATTTTTCGATCAGATTAAAGGTGTTAAAATTGGGTAGATAGGAAAGTGGTGAAATGGGGATCAAGCAGTGGGAAGAATAAAGGGAAAGCAGCAGAAACAAGGATATGTTTCTCTTGTTACTCTATTTGTTTTGCATTTTGCCTATTGTTCATATTTCACATCTGTAGACTGTTGCATGTTTCTCCAGTGGGTAATACTGAGTGGCTACCTTTTGTGTTTTATCTGTAAACAATTATTTTGTAGTTATGTGATACTTATGTGTATTATCCTTCTGTTGCCACCCAGGCATGTCAATCATCGGAGACCCCCTTCACTGATACTGAGAACCATGTGATAGTGGATGCCTTTAGCAACATAGTACTTTTCTGCTGGAAAGGGGACAGGGAGATATGGCATGTAGGATGCAAATTTGGCAACAGATATTTGATATCTGAATGATGTTGTTGGCCACGGTAGGACATATGAGTAGGTGTGCCACAGGACCTCTGACATGATCACATCTGCACGTAGGAGTTCAGCTGCAGTGAGCCATGACCAGATGTTACCAGGGGAGGGCCTGCTAGGAAACCACCACTAACACCCAATGAAAAGTTTCTGGTCAATATCAGGGATCTAGACTGCTCCCAGGAGAGTGCAGTACAGCATGTCCTGGATGTCGGAGCAACATTTTCAGAGACAACAAGCATATCCAAGGAGGAGCTTCTAAGTAGGCTTTGGTTTGTCAACAGTTGAATACTGCTGTATAGTAAAACAACTGAAATCAATAAGTTACTCCTGTGTCACATGTATTTTTTTTGGGGGGGGATTGAAAATTGCTACAGTTATTAGCTTGGGTTGGAGTTGACAGCCATGTTCTTTTTGAGCGTATGGTTAATGGACATATAAAGGGGTAAAAGTATTAACCCCCCGTGTTATTGTTAATTATGATGATGTTGCCCTTAATGCTTGCTTAACTTCTTCCAGGACCATCTGGATTGCAGAGCAGAATCTCATCTGCAGATGGCAAGGCAAACATTTTTATGTCATTAATGCTGAGCAATTTAAAGAGATATTTTAGTGTGTGATGTTGATGTCAGGCCTGTTGTCTGTATTGCTGTACTGTGTGTAATAGTGGCAGCACTGTTACTTTGTTAGCATATATTGCACTATAGTAGTTTAGGTATTATTTTTTTCCTGTGATTCTGTTGCTTTTTCTCACAGGTGATCATGACAGTGGGAGTGGGGCCCTCTACCACCTGATGTCAGTGTATCAGCAGACTCAGATGATGATGGTGGCCAAGAAGAAGTGCAGTCATGGGATGCAGAAGTTGAATCTGAAACTAAGGTTGACATACAGTCATCCCCTGCTATTCCATCAGATGCAGCTAGTAGGCCTAGACCTACCCATTTCAGATGTTGGACAGGTGGAGGGCTAAGCCATTGATCAGGGAAGTGTGGCTACCATGACTTCAGTGCCTGTTGACTCTGGCCATAGCCAAAGTGTGACCAAGTTGCCATGCAGGAGGGCTGCTAGGGGTGCGCAGAGGGGGTCTGTTGTCCCTCCTACACCTGGTGCAGGTTTCTCTTCCTGTGCCACTCACCATATATTTAGGGCCATCATAGAGGCATAGGCACATTTCCATAGGTGCTCCAGACAAATGCTCAGGGTTATAGGTGTGGCACAGGCTGACATACATGACTGCCTCAACAGTATTGCTGATTCAATGGATCAGGTGCATGACACATTGGAATGAGGGGTGTCTGTGATGGAATGAGGGGTGCCTGTCATGGAATGAACATTGTCTGTGACAGAATATCTGCTGGGAGGGGAATGGCATCCTCGTGGGCATAGGTCAGCCACATTATCTGCTGTCAGCCAACATGGCCATGCTCGATCACTCTCCCATAGTGGCAGTACTTCCACTGCTCCAACAGTGAGTGTGCTGTTCACACCCAGACATGGCAGGCCATGGGGCCATGGTGCTGGGCATCCCTGTGAAGGAAGCTTGTCCAGCAGACATCAGTCATGTTCAGGTAGCAGCAGTCCATCTGACTGTGGGCTTGGATGTGCTAGCGCAACTCCTGGCAGAGTCAGTTTTCATGGTCAGGGATGAGAACAATGAACTGCCACCTCTACCATGCACAGCTCACACCTGTTCAACATACCAAGATGTAGAAACAGCACTGAGCTTGGCTGTCTTCATGCAGACCTATTTCACCTGGAGGACCACTACAGGCACACACACAACAGTTCATTTTGTCTCACTGGCCATTTGTTGGTTTATCCAAATATCTGCCTGCTTCTCTTTCTTACTCACACACACTCTCACTGACCTTTTTTGTCAGTCTAGGCTCCCCCCACAACACCCTGTGCAAGTGATGATAACTGTGCCATATCCCTGTTTTTTATCTTTTGGATTCAGGGATACATAAGCTTTGTGTCTGATGCTCCGGGTGCACAACTAACTTAGTGCTTAGTATATCTGCATTCGTGGTGTTGAACTGGCAATTGTACCTTTGAATTATATTGGCCTTAGAAAGTTAGACAGTTGATAGCATCAACATTTCCCAACTTTATAGTGAATGATCTTGTGAGGGTTGTGAAGTAGGAAACTGCAATGTGTAGCATTACTTTCTAACTTCTCTCGTTAATTATTTCCAAGTACAAACGTGTGGTGCTAAACTGAGGGCGTGCAGTGATCATCAGTAGTTTTGACACGTATAACTGTGTGACTCTGTGATGCCTGAGGCCTACTACTTAGTAATGGACACATATAAGTCAAATAAGTCTCTGCTGTCATGTCAAGGTAATTTTTGAACAAATCTCCCACATTTTAGTTACTTATCCCACCAGCTAATGAAATACAAGAATATGCCACACATTCATATTAGTAAACAGTATACTCAAGGTTCAGGACTTACCTTGTAAATGCAGCAATTGCCACAGTTTCAGTCCAGGGCTGACTTTGTCTGATGCAAGCAGTGCACATCCAATACATGGGGAGGTAAAAGTTGTGAGAGTTGCCTGGCATCAATGTTACTATACGTATGTGAGTAGAAGGAAGGTTTTAGGCCCCTAGGTGGTGTGTGAGTGTGCTATGCTTTGTCTCTCAGCCAGTGCAAGGGCATACTGAGCATGCCTATATCTGCCTACACCCACAGCAGCTGATAGTTCCCTCTCTGACTCTCCATTTGCCTGTGTCTGTGGTGACCTTGGCATTGGTGGTGGAATGTGTGCCCCTTCTGCTTGCTGATCCTGCTGAAGCTGTTTTCTTAGGATGATGCTGTGTAGCATGGCGCATACTGTGAAGATTTCTATACGTGTCCATGGATTGTACTACCGGGCTCCCCCAGATGTATTTAGGCACTGGAACCATGATTTCAGCAGCCCAGACATATGCTCTATGATATTTCTGGTTTGAGCATGTGCCTCATTATGGCATTCTTCTGTGGGTGTGTGTGCATTTCTGATGGGTGCCATCAGTCACTGTTCCAGTACATAGCCTGCATCCCCCAGTAAATGACCCTGTGGGATATCCCTCCTAGCAAACATCCATTCATACCTCTCAACCTCTTAGTGAAAGAAATCTGGACAAAGCCTAAGAAAATGGGGGGACAATGGTCTAAAATAGGGACAGATTTTAAATATTGCTCTTATAAACTTAGAACATTGCTAGTGTAACAGAGTTTGTGTTAACATGCATTTTCTGAAGGATTTGAAGTCTGAAACTCAAATGTATATCATTATTTAGTGACTTCAATCCCCAAATGATCCCAATGATTTGCCAGAAAACCACACATTTTATGAGGAATTGACCAAAAATATGAGGCAAAAATCTGGACAGTTTTCAAAAATGTGGCAGTTGAGAGGTATGCTTCTGGCACAGTTGGGAAGCGTGCCAAATATGTGAGTCATGGTAACTGCCAGGGTTCCCAGCATACATGTTCAAGATGATTACTAGGCATTACACATGGCTTGGCAGTTGATAGAGTGGGAGTCCTTTCTGTTTATGTAGAGTGTACCCTGTTCCCCAGGTGATGCCTTCATTTCTATATGTGTGCAGTCTATGGCACCCAATACTTCAGGGTAGTGTGCTACATGGTAGAACTCCTGCGTATTTGTGGCCCTCTCCTCAGAACTACAGGGAAAATATATGTGGTCACTGGCATATATTTTGGACACATACCTCTGACTTAAATAGGCATTCATAACAAAACTGAGGTGATACCTCGCTGCTTCTGGCATTCCTTATTAAGTGCTGTAGCAGCTATATTATCAGGGTAAGTAGTTCAGTTTTCTCCAAAAGCACACTTACTTGCAGTTTTGGTGTGTTATAAATAACATTGCAGAATTGGTGGAGGATCCTGGATACTGAGGCCTGTGACATCCCAGCATATCCCCTGTTGGTCTCTGAAAGGTACCTATAGCTAAAATTCTAAGGGCTACATATACCTTTGTCTCCACTGGGATGGGTTCCCCTCGGTTGCCTCTAGCTCTGAGTTGAGGATGGTAGAGGTAGCAGAGTTCCTGTAGTGTGTCCCTGTCCACCCTGTAGTGCTCTACAATTTCCATGTCATGTAGGTTGTGATAAGTTAAATGTAGCCTGAAAACTGTTCTCCTTCTAGGCCTTGGCCTATTAGCAGCAGAAACAGCATTGGCTTCAGCCTGTAGCACATACAAATGAATTAAAGCAGCAGTAGCCCCTAACATTCTGTCTGTAGCTTCCTTTCCATGGGTGTATTCCAAACATTTTTGGAATTTGCAGGAAAAAAACAGCACAGAATCTGCACGGATGCTTTATAGCTTGTTGAATAGCTCCACTGTGTTGGATTGGTTGATTAGCATGCAGTTCAGCTGCTTATGCTATAATTAGCATGCCACAGTGTTTACCATGTTTGCGCGGGAGTGCATGCCTCTACACGGTGCTTAATGAATCTGAATTTCGTTGCTACAGTGTATGGATTATTGAATCCCATGCTTTATCTATTTCAGGATTACAGAGGAGCCTATCCCAGCACTCACTGGACTCAAGATAGGAGAGTAATCCTGCATAGCATGTTAGTCTGCCACTGGACACAAGCACACACACACACATACACAAATGCATGCATGCGCGAGCACACACACACACACACACACACACACACACACACACACACACACACACACACACACACACACATACAAAACCTATGGCATTTCACTGGGATGTTGGAGAAAATAAGAAGAACCTAGTAGAAGCCCATTTATTACAGTGGGAGCAAATGCAGACTGCACATAGAAGGCACTCCAGCTGAGAAATAAACTGGAAAACCAGGCTCAGCACAATTTGCCATTTTCAAGTCATGGCCTGTTTTATACATATCATGTTATTATTTGCCTAAATACCACTCAGGAAGGTGTTAAAGATGAAGAGCCCTAATTATGATGATGTAGGCACCCCACAATTAATAGCTCATTTCTTGGATTCATTAGCACTGCGTTTTAGTAGCATCTTAAATCACTTGAAACAACATTTGTCGAATGTTGGTTCAGCAACACAACCAGTGTGAAGCTCATCTTTTGTAAGAGGAAAGGTTCTTTTAAGCTCTGTTTTTTAAATTAGGGTGAAAGAGTCACTAACTCCAAGATACAATTAACTTGGGATAGCATATGTAAATGAGGGGTGTAGACGTCTCCCCTCACACCAGAGTATCAAGGTGCTTCCTTTTCTTTTTTGATGCTCTGTGGGTGACATACCATAGTATTCCCTTGAATCCCCATTCAGTGAATGCTTGTATGACAAGGTGAGGTGCAACTCATATTTTAATTAGGTTACTATTCATCACTACGCTGTTTAATTCTTTCTTCCTAGTTTAGCATGGAGCAATTGATTACTGAAAGCCAAAATATGATACCTATTAGAATGCCAAAAGTGACAACATTCTTCATATAGCTAAAGGAAATTAGCTGAATTATTTCACTTGGTAAACTTTTCACCTAAGCCCTGTTGGCTCATGTCAATCCATTCACACACACACACACACAGACACACACACACACACACACACACACACACACACACACACACACACACACACACACACACACACACACACACACACACATCTATCTATCTATCTATCTATCTATCTATCTATCTATCTATCTATCTATCTATCTATCTATCTATATATTTTCAGCAGGATTCTGTTCTATTATTTGCCCCATTAGTAGGTGACATTGAATAAAAGGTCAGTAATCTAACAAGGCATTTTTCTGTACTGCTTCCAGACTACAATAATTTCAGCCCTATTAATTTTGGACACATAGCTCTGACTTAAATAGGCATTCATAACAAAACTGAGGTGATACCTCGCTGCTTCTGGCATTCCTTATTAAGTGGTGTGGCAGCTATATTATCAGGGTAAGTAGTTCAGTTTTCTCCAAAAGCACATTTCCTTGCAGTTTTGGTGTGTTATAGACATTGATAATTTTGAAACAAATATATTTTAATATTTTTCCATTTTGCTATAAACATTTTACAAGTTGCACTACCAGGGCACACAGCATATCAACATATTTATTATAACTTACATATGCTCATGCATTATGTACCCTGAACAAGGGTAATACAAAAAAAAAAGATAATAAACTGGACTTTTACGACATAATATATTACAGCCTTTCCCTCTGACCACTTTCACAAAGTAAACATTAATGAGCACCCAGCGGTTGGTCCCAGTAATTGTACTCTATATTTTTGTTACAATTATGCTGAAGTATTAAATTCCAATATAGACTGGGTTAACATAAATCCA